>NC_069499.1:1590626221-1590636221 GCF_027579735.1 Bombina bombina
TTTTTTTCACACTTACACAGGACACCTGGCACAAGTGAGATAATATGCCCCACTATTGGGCTTTTTTCACACTTACACAGGACACTTGGCACAAGTGAGATAATATGCCCCACTATTGGGCTTTTTTCACACTTACACAGGACACTTGGCACAAGTGAGATAATATGCCCCACTATTGGGCTTTTTTCACACTTACACAGGACCCCTGGCACAAGTGAGATAATATGCCCCACTATTGGGCTTTTTTTCACACTTACACAGGACACTTGGCACAAGTGAGATAATATGCCCCACTATTGGGCTTTTTTTCACACTTACACAGGACACCTGGCACAAGTGAGATAATATGCCCCACTATTGGGCTTTTTTTCACACTTACACAGGACACTTGGCACAAGTGAGATAATATGCCCCACTATTGGGCTTTTTTCACACTTACACAGGACACCTGGCACAAGTGAGATAATATGCCCCACTATTGGGCTTTTTTCACACTTACACAGGACCCCTGGCACAAGTGAGATAATATGCCCCACTATTGGGCTTTTTTCACACTTACACAGGACACCTGGCACAAGTGAGATAATATGCCCCACTATTGGGCTTTTTTCACACTTACACAGGACACTTGGCACAAGTGAGATAATATGCCCCACTATTGGGCTTTTTTTCACACTTACACAGGACACCTGGCACAAGTGAGATAATATGCCCCACTATTGGGCTTTTTTCACACTTACACAGGACACTTGGCACAAGTGAGATAATATGCCCCACTATTGGGCTTTCTTTCACACTTACACAGGACACCTGGCACAAGTGAGATAATATGCCCCACTATTGGGCTTTTTTCACACTTACACAGGACACCTGGCACAAGTGAGATAATATGCCCCACTATTGGGCTTTTTTCACACTTACACAGGACACCTGGCACAAGTGAGATAATATGCCGTACTACTGGGCCCTTTTTCTTTTTTTCCTCCCTTTTATATCGTGAGCGGAAATAATTCTGACAGGAAGGAATTTCTATTCCTTGGGTTTCTAGTTTTTTTCTTATTTATTTTTATGTATTTAGTTAGAGTTTTTATCTTAACTGTTATAAGAATCATTTATGGAATGGGGTCATTAGGCCTTTTATTATATTCCGGTTTCTGGTGGTATACATGGAAGCTTTTCAGGGGAGTTATGAATTTAAATGAATGATATTCAAATTATTTCTATAAATGCCAAAGGGCTAAATACTCCCCAGGAGAGATACATGGCTCTGAGGGAGATGGAGAAATTAAAGGGGGATGTGTTATTATTTCTAGAGACTCCTTTTAGAAGGGATAAAGAACCTAATTTTATAAATGAGAAATATAAAGTATGCTATATGGCTTCAGATAGGGCCAGGAGGAATGGGTGTGTATATTATTTCATAAAAATATGAATTCAATTTCAATTAATTAAACAGGTAAAAGACAAGGAGGGGAGATACCTAAGAGTAAAAGGGCACCTCCAGAGGGAATTAGTGACAATTTTTAATATTTATGGCCCAAAAATAAAACAGAATTAGTTTTTTTAGAAAATAACTAATCCTATACTAGATTTACAAGAGGGGGTTACTATTCTAGGTGGGGATTTTAATATTACACTAGATACACACTTAGACAACTCTAAAAAAAAACTACTACTTCAAAATATATTATAAATCAAGTAAACAATAGCTTAAAACAGATAGCTATGTATGATGTATGGAGGATGTTATACCCAGATCAGAGGGATTAAACTTTTTTTTCAAATCCTCATCTGTCCTACTCGAGATTGGATTATTTATGTACAGATTTAAAACACAGGAATCTCACATTTTACCCATGACATGGTCGGACCACGCACCGGTAAGGTTGAAACTAAATTGGGGTGAACAGGAGAAGAGACAGTTTAATTGGAGACTAGATGATAGCATCTTAAGGAAACAGGAGGATAGGGACAAAATTGCGGAGAAAATAGAATATTTTTTTCTCCTTAATAACATAGAGGACATATTGGCACTTGGCAGCAGTTCTCTGGGACACACATAAGTGTGTCCTGAGAGGAGAGTTAATTAAATTAAGGTCTGTACAGAACATCTTAAGGGAAAAGTCAGTTTTGGAGATAATGGATAGATGGATTAGAGAAGAGTCATGAACAAGCCCCAGATAATAAAAAATCTTAGAGGACTTACGTAGGGAAAGGAGGAGTATACAGGAATTTTGGTCTAGTGTTAATAAAAGGAAAGCATTGTGGTTAAAACATAAATATTATACAGAAGGAGATAAAAATGGTAGACTCCTTGCAAGAGCTATTAAGAAAAAAAGAAATAAGTAATAGTATATACAAGCTTAAGAAGGAGAATAATAGATATTGTAAGAATTACTAGGAATTGAGTACACAATTTAAAAAGTTTTATAAAACTTTATATAACCTAGAGACTCAACCTAGAGAAGAAACATCCTGGACAAACTATTTAATAGATATAAAAATAAATAAAGTCATGGAGCAAGAAAATCAAAAGTTAGAAGAACCAATACAAGACCAGGAAATACAAGAAGCCATTGAGGATCTAACAATAGGAAAATCTCCAGGCCCTGATGGGTTTACGGCTTTTTATTATAAAAATTATAAAGAGATTTTGACACCTTATTTACTTAATTTATTTGACTCAATAGATAATGGGAAGAACTTTTCTAAAGAAATGCAAGAGGCTAGAATTATAGTGATCGCTAAGGCAGGTAGAAGCAACGAGGAGGTGAAAAATTATAGGCCCATATCATTTTTAAATCTAGATCTAAAAATATATGCAAAAATCATAGCCAACCGATTAAGTGGTATTCTGGAGCGAATTATTCATTTGGTTCAAGTGGGTTTTGTCCAGAATAAAGAAGCAAGGGATAATATAGTTAAAAATGTTCATATACTAGAATATGTCCAATTAGAAAACATTCTATCATCTTTTATATCGGTGGATGCGGAAAAAGCATTTAACCGAATTAATTGGACATTTTTGGAAAGAACCCTTAAAACATTCAATTTTGGCCAGACAGTAATTAATAGAATAATGTCACAATATGCAGCCCCCTTGGCAAGGATTAAGATAAATGAAAGAATATCAAATATCTCTGATATACATAATGGGACGAGACAAGGTTGTCCACTTTCACCAACATTGTTTACCTTATCCATAGAAATTTTGGCAGCGTGCATTAGACAAAATGGGAAAATAAGGGGTATCAAAATTGGAAATAGTGAGTATAAAGTTTCTTTATTCGCAGATGACATCCTCCTGACTTTTTCCTAGCCAGCTTCATCGATAGAAGAATTGTTGAAAGAACTTAAGGTATTTGGGTCTATGTCTAATTTCCTGGTGAATATAAGCAAATCAGAAATAATGAATATAAAGGTAGATGAGAAGATACAAGAATTTATAACTATGACTTTTCCTTTTAAAGAGGTTGAAGCTTTGAAATATTTAGGTGTTTATTTAACTAAAACAGTGGTTAAAATGTTTGACCTTAATTATACATGTCTTAAAAAAGTTATTACAAATGATCTCCTATCATGGTTCCCTAAAAGGATATCTTGATTGGGGAGAATAAATATTATCCAGATGAATATTTTACCAAGATTTTTGTATTTACTACAAGCCCTCCCCATACCTATCCCAACAAAATATATAGAAGACCTACAAAGAATAAATAATAATTATATATGGGTTAAAATTCATCCAAGAATAGGTAAAGAGACCATGCATAGGAAAATACAACTGGGAGGAATGGGACTTCCTAATTTAGCTAAATACAGGCAAGCTTCAATGATCCAAAGGGTAATAGATTGGCACTTAAAGAAGGATGTCAAAAATTGGGAAAATTGGAAGGTAAACTTATATCAAGAAAGGCGATAAGCAACCAATGCTGGGTAAACCCAAAATATATATCCATAAAGATAGAGAGCTATAGCATCCTGAAAGAAACTTTTAGGAGTTGGGATAAGATAATTAGGAAAAAAGGGGATATATCAACAATCCCATCCCCATTATTAGCGTTAGTGGAGAATTCATTTTTTTTGGAGGAACATTTAAAGGTGATAAAACGGATAACAACTATAGGATAATAGACTTTGTAGTTAGGGGGAAATTACAATCCCAGGAAGAACTCCAGGTAAAGGGATTTAATGGAGTAATAGACTGGTTTTCATATTCCCAGTTACACCATTATATAACAACAATTAAGGAGAAGGAGAAGATATTTAGACCATTAACAAAACTTGAGAACTTATGTAACTCTACAGTGAACATAAAACAAAATCATAGCAAAAACTCAGGTAGATTCTTCTTCAAATTCTACCAGAGAAGGAATAACACACTCCGGTGCTATTATAAAATAACAAACTTTTGATTGAAGGTATAAAACTAAGTATAATCACCACAGTCCTCTCACACATCCTATCTATTCGTTGGGTGCAAGAGAATGACTGGGGGTGACGTAGAGGGGAGGAGCTATATAGCAGCTCTGCTGGGTGAATCCTCTTGCACTTCCTGTTGGGGAGGAGTTAATATCCCAGAAGTAATGATGACCCGTGGACTGACCACACTTAACAGGAGAAACATACCCTTTCTAAATCATATGGTCTATTAAAGGATAGTGGAGACGTTCTTCCCATTTTTTACCAAGAATTGGCAATCTGAACTAGAGCAGAATATAGAACCAACAGTGTGGTTAAATATATTCCAGCACACGGCAAAATCTTCAATTTCAGCAAGAATGATTGAACAAAACCTAAAGATTTTAACAAGGTGGTATCTTACTCCTACTAGAATAAAAAATCTTTACCCACATACCCTAGAGAGCTGCTGGAGAATGTGTGGGAACAAGGGTACCTTATCCCACATTATGTGGTTTTGTCCACAAATAAAGATCTTTTGGGCTAAGATACTACAGGTGATAGATAATAGAGATGACCAGCATAAATTGAATAATTTTCTCATGGCTATATTAAATAACTTAGATTTTAAACAAGATAAACCTAGAGCATATCTATATCAAATTATGCTCAATAGTGCAAAGAACCTCATACTAACCAAATGGAAGACCCCGATAGTGCCCACAAAAGAGGAATGGATCAAAAAAGTGAATGATAACCTGCTTAATGAAGAGTATTATTATTTGATTAACAAAAGGTATGATATTCTGCTGAAAGCAAAGGGTATCTGGGAAAATATTTTAAGTGATTCTCCATCTTCACCAGAGAATCTTAAATAAGGGTAAAACTAGGAAGTAGGTTCCCTAAGAAAATTCAAGTAAATTGAGTTAAGGGGGTCAGACGGATCTGGACCCCCTCAAGAGATATGATAGACCACATAAAGATCAAGGAAGAGATTCTTATATTGTTCGTATTGTATGTGAGAGTCTGTCTTATTGGTGTATGTAATTTTGTACAAAAGAATAAAAAAAAAAAAAAAAAAAAAAGAATAATTGATGATTATTATATATCACCATACTTGAATCCATATTTATACAAAAAGATATTTACAAAACTATATTTATATTTAAAAATAGAATATATACAAAAAATATATACAAAAATACTTGCTATTGTAATCAGTTGAAAACAAATTCATAATGTGCATATACTGTATAGTATGCCTAACACTGATTAATACATAAGAACTCACATATAAACAACAATGTCCTAATATTCTCAAAAATGAAACATTTAACAAGGTGCCGATAGACATGATCCGATATTGTGGATCATGTCCGCTGCACATCGATAAATGCCGACAGCGTATGCTGTCGGAATTTATCATTGCACCAGTAGTTCTTGTGAACTGCTAGTGCAATGCCACCCCTGCATCGGGTGGATCGGGTTGATTTCTTGCGAGTTCTGTCCACCTCCTCAGAGCAGGTGGAAAGGTTATGGAGCAGCGGTCTTTAGACCTCTGCTTCATAGCTTGTGTTTCTGGCGAGCCTGATGGTTCGCCAGAAACACAGGGCTTCTAGCTCCATATGGAACTTGATAAATATGCCCCTAGGTGTTAGCTTTTTCTATATGAGTCTCAGGAATACAGTTAATCATAGAATTGCTTCTGTATATTCGTCATTTTTTTTTTTTGGGGGGGACATACATCTAAACCTTAGAAAGAGAATAACTTAACTCATCAATATGGCTGAAATGGTCTAAGTGATCTCCATGTATATACAATATAAATACAAACACAGAAAGTGAATGGAGAGGAGATGTAAGTATGTGCCCTGAATACACAGAACTGAAAACTTTGGTGGTCTATTGCCAAAAATTTATGACATCATACTCTGAGTTTAGATGACAAGGTACTCTGGTTTTTAGTCTGTGTAATCAGAACACCTCTCTTTTACACAGAATTGATTCTCTGTCTCCACCTCTTTTATTAGAGAACACTGTTTCAGTGATTGTCCATCTAAGGGAATTACCTTATTGTGTGCAAGTTTAAAGTGTTGAGCTAATGGTGTAGTCAGCGTTCCCAATTTTATGCTGGACAAATGTTCTTGTATTCTATATCTGATCTCTCTTGTAGTGAGGCCCACATATTGGACCTCACACTCTAACCATGTTATTAAATATACAGAATACACAGACCTACAATTCATACATATCTGATGTTTAAAAAGTCACCCGTTACACTGCTTCTAAAGCCTTCTCTTCTATCCAGGAAGTCACATGCCTTGCTGCACCTAAAAACACCTTTGTGCTGTAACCAGGAACTGGCTCTTCCTTCGTTTGGGTTCAGTTGAGTAGACGCTATACTGTTTCCTATAGACAACCCTTTCTTAAAGGCATATCTGCAACTTTTAGGGTTGATGTCTATTAACCAACCCATCATCAGCTTTAAGCAAAGAAAAGTTTTTCTTGATGATGTTACAAATTTGGTGGAATTGATTACAGTACTGTGCTATGAAGGTAACACTGTTAAAATCCTCATTTCTATTTACTCTTTTTTCATCAATACTTGACCTGGTTAACTCAATGTCTTTTAAAGGGACACTGTAACCAAAATTTTTCTTTCATGATTCAGATAGAGCATGGAATTTTAAGCAACTTTCTAATTTACTCCTATTATAAAATTTTCTTCATTCTCTTGGTATCTTTATTTGAAATGCAAGAATGTAATTTTAGATGCCAGCCCATTTTTGGTGAACAACCTGAGTTGTCCTTGCTGATTGGTGGATAAATTCATCCACCAATAAAAAAAAGTGCTGTCCAGAGTACTGAACTCAAAAAAAGCTTAGATGCCTTCTTTTTCAAATAAAGATAGCAAGAGAACGAAGAAAAATTGATAATAGGAGTAAATTAGAAAGTTTTTTAAAATTGCATGCTCTTTCTGAATTACAAAAGAAACATTTTGGGTACAGTGTCCCTTTAAGTTGTAACCTCTTTCTAGTAGACTACTAGTCAAGTCTTCCTCATGTCTAATATAGCTGTCTTTATTAGTACAATTCCTTTTGAGTCTAATAAATTGACCCCTTAGTACTGAACTGAAGACCCTTTTAGGTTGACAGCTATGAGCATACAGAAAAGTATTGCCTGAAATAGGCTTTCTGTAAACTTCAATGTCCACTTTTCCTGATTCACTTCCTTTAAATGTTACATCCAAGTAATTGATATTCGGTGTACCAAATTCAAATGTAAACTCGATTCCTGCTTCATTGTTGTTTAGACTGTGCAACAATTTCCAATGCAAGGCATGTGACTTCCTGGATAGAAGAGAAGGCTTTAGAAGCAGTGTAACAGGTGACATTTTGAAACCTCAGATATGTTATTGTAGATCTGTGTATATTTAATAACATGTATAGAGTGTGAGGTCCAATATGTGGGCCTCACTACAAGAGAGATCAGATATAGAATATGAGAACATTTGTCCAGCATATAATTGGGGAAGTTGACTACACCATTAGCTCAACACTTTAAACTTGCACACAGTAAGGAAAGTAATTCCCTTAGATGGACAATCACTGAAACAGTGTTCTCTAATAAAAGAGGTGGAGACAGAGAATCAATTCTAGGTAAAAGAGAGGTGTTCTGATTACACAGACTAAAAACCAGAGTACCTTGTCGTCTAAACTCAGAGTATGATGTCATAAATGTTTGGCAATAGACCACCAAAGTTTTCAGTTCTGTGTATTCAGGGCACATACTTACATCTCCTCTCCATTCACTTTCTGTGTTTTGTATTTATATTGTATATACATGGAGATCACTTAGACCATTTCAGCCATATTGATGAGTTAAGTTATTCTCTTTCTAATATGTTCCATTATGATTAGTTCTTAGATTAGAACAATATCTATATGTAATCAACTATTAATAGGTTTAGATGTCTGTCCGCTTATGTCCCCCCCCCAAAAAAAAAATAATGAATATACAGAAGCAATTCTATGATTAACTGTATTCCTGAGACTCATATCGAAAAGCTAACACCTAATGTTTAATTTTTGAGAATATTAGGACATCTTTGTTTATATGTGAGTTCTTATGTATTAATCATACTATATATGCACATTATGAATTTGTTTTCAACTGATTACAATAGCCAGTATTTTTGTATATATTTTTTTGTATATATTCTGTGTATCTTTTTAAATATAAATATAGTTTTGTAAACATTTTTTTGTATAAATATGGATTTAAGTATGGTGATATATAATCATCATCAATTGAAATGGTTATAAGTTTAAAAAATATATACCAGTGTAATGTATTATTCTAATTTGTACGGGATCTCAGATGATATTAATATGAATGTTTACGTTTCCATTGTAAATATTTCTCACAGAGAATATCAAGATTGAGTATTAACATTTGTTTAATTCAACTTTTATCACATATTCTCCTTATATACAGACTGCTAACACACTTTATGCTATTAATATGGGAGATTGATAGGCAAAGTCCCAATTTCATTTCATTCAATCAGATAAGTTTATCTAATTTAAATAATACCTAATTGGATAAGTAACTACACTACGATTATGGCTTAACTGCCAAAACGCATCAGTGGGTTAACAAGGATTCGCCTATGACTCCTCATAATCACTGGCTGCTATCTTTTGAACGTTTTTACAAAGATTGACAAATCAAGTATCAAGTTTTATGATCACTGGAGGTGCTCCTTTCTCTTTTTTCTGATTTTTTTTTTGAGTAAACATGTGACATTGTATTGGGAAAACATGTGACGTATTAGGTAAACATGTGACATTGTATTGGGTTAACATGTGACATTATATTGGGTAAGCATGTGATGTATTAGGTAAACATGTGACATTGTATTGGGTAAACATGTGACATTGTATTGAGTAAACATGTGATATTGTATTGGGTAAACATGTGACATTGTATTGGGTAAACATGTGACACTGTATTAGGTAAACTGTGACATTGTATTGGGTAAACATGTGACACTTTATTGGGTAAACTGTGACATTGTATTGAGTAAACATGTGACATTGTATTGGGTAAACATGTGACACTGTATTAGGTAAACTGTGACATTGTATTGGGTAAACTGTGACATTGTATTAGGTAAACATGTGGCATTGTATTGAGTAAACATGTGACATTGTATTGGGTAAACATGTGACATTGTATTGAGTAAACATGTGACAATATATTAGGTAAACTGTGACATTGTATTGGGTAAACTGTGACATTGTATTAGGTAAACATGTTATATTGTATTGACTAAACATGTGACATTGTATTGGGTAAACATGTGACATTTTATTGGGTAAACTGTGACAATGTAAAGGAATTTTTGCAGATCTCTGTGAATTCAACAAAATAAATAATCAACTAAAAAGAAGAAGATGCAGAAACGGATTCACTGTTTTTTATAATCATTTGAACAATTATCTCATTTCAGTTTATCATTGAAATTTCTTTAAGATTCTGATGCTAATATTTTATTCCTGTTATTTTTACATTTTAATGAAATTATTACATGTGT
>NC_069499.1:1590638721-1590648721 GCF_027579735.1 Bombina bombina
TGCAAAAAAAGACAGCACTCACTGGTCTTGTATAAAAGTAAAAATTAACTTTTAGTGATACAAATGCTTTTGTTTCATTAAAAGTTAATTTTTACTTTTATACAAGACCAGTGAGTGCTGTCCTTTTTTTGCAAAATGGATATTCTTTCTGACGTTGTACCCTGGCAGATGCTTTAAAGTACATGGTGTGCAGTTCTAATGAGGATTTTCTTTATATATATATATACTTCATAAGCAGCTAAAGGGCAGCAAAATGTAATCACATGTAAAAGCAGTATTTTTCTGTTGTCTGGGACGCTGCTTATAAAACTTGTGCATCCGGTCACTGCGCTATAGGGCATAATGACAGATAAGGAAAAGTAATACAAGGGAGTGTGTTGCGTTGTGTGGGCTGAGCATATGTTTTTTTTTAATCAACATGTATAGTCAAACTCAGATAAATGTAAAAAAAAGAACTCATTTTGCTGTTACTGGCATTCAACCAAAAAAGATAAATTTGCAGTAATACAATGTAATGAGATGTATCTGAGCGGTTTTACAATTATTCTCTGTGTATGATAATATATGGAAACACACTTGCTAAGACTACAAGTGGAACAATACATTTTATCGCTACTAAGTGCCAACTGCGCACAGGGTAAAAATATAGCGCCCTCAGCACTGGTATTACAAGTTAAAAGTAAAAAGCGCGAGAGCGAAAGACTCAGTCTCACTAACTTCTGGACTTTAAAATTGCGACTACACTGAGGGCTATATTATGAGTGCCGCAGTATCATTTGCGTGCACGCAATATCAGATTTTCGTTGCCATTTGCACAAGTTAAATTCCACTGTATTACAAGTTGAAAGTAAATGCAAAACGCGTGATCGCAACTGCAATTTACACTAGAATGATTACCACAACTTCAGAGATCTGGTTGAAGTCACAAAAGTGTCACAAAACACATTAAAAAATCATTTTAAAATACAGTTACACTCATAATAACACAATTAAATAACATTATTAAGTCCATCGAGTTCAACCTATACAAATCTAAAATATATACAAAAAGCTCCAGTTAAGCTTAAATAATCCCACTAAAAGGTGACCCATTTAATACTAGCAATCATATCCATGAATTGTGTTTATAGACAGAAATGTATCCAAATAATGTTTAAATGTATCTAGGGTATTGGCATTCACTACCTCAAAAAAAAGTTATAAGGGTTTAAAGATATGAGGTCTCAGGTGTTAGAAAAATAAAAGGATGCAAAGGGCTTTAACATAGAAATACATATATACATGTCTAAAGATGTATATGCATGTATCTATTAATCTATCTATCTATCTATCTATCTATCTATCTATCTATATATATATATATATATATATACTATAATCGTGTTTGTTAAAGGGACACTGAACCCAAAAATTTTCATTCATGTTTCAGATAGAGCATGCAATTTTAAGCAACTTTCTAATTTACTTCTATTATCAATTTTTCTTCATTCTCTTGCTATCTTTATTTGAAAAAGAAGGCATCTATGCTAAGGAGCCAGCAAATTTTGGCTCAGGACCATGGAAAGCACTTGTTTATTGGTGCTGTCCAATCAGCAAGGACAACCCAGGTTGTTCACCAAAAATGGGCCGGCATCTAAACTTACATTCTTGCTTTTCAAATAAAGATACCAAGAGAATGAAGAACTTTTGATAATAGAAGTAAATTAGAAAGTTGCTTAAAATTGCATGCTCTATCTGAATCATGAAAGAAAACATTTAGGTTCAGTGTCCCTTTAAGCGTCCGTCAATGTCGTCAGTTGTGCACGCATCCTCAAAGGAATTGTTGGCTGCGTGGGCAGCCAAAATAATCCCCCTGGATGCAGCGTAGGCAAACGAAGCCTTAAAATAAATAAAAAAAACACACAACTGCCCGCATGAAATAACTTAAAAACACGTAACCGCCCGCACAAAGAAAAAAATAAACATAACCGCCTGTAATAAGTATTAACAAGAAAAACAGAAACTACCTAAACCTTACACTGCCAAACCCCCACAACGCCAACTAAATAAATTACAATATTAACACTTAAACCCTATAACGCAAACTACCTAATTATGCTATTAACCCCTAAACCAAACCCCCCCACATCCCAATAAACCTAATTAACCTACTAACCCCAAAACCGCCAACCCCCCACATCGCAATAAACCTAATTAACCTGTTAAATCCTAAAACACCAACCCCCAACAATGCAAATAACTAATTTAATTGCTAAGCCCCCTAACTTAAGACCCCCTAAATTAACCTCAATTACTACTAAATTACAAATAAAATAAAAAATCCTAACATTAAATTACAAAAAAATTATCTAACATTAGAAAAAAAAAATTGTCTAACATTACATAAAAAATAAACAAAATGATCAAAAATAAAAAAAATTAAACCTAATCCCTATGAAAATAAAAAAGCCCCCCAAAATAAAAACACCCCTTATCTAAACTAAACTACCAAAAGCCCTTAAAATGGCCTTTTGTAGGGCATTACCCTATTAAACAGCTCTTTTACATTTAAAAAATACTAAGTCCCCCCTAACAGTAAAAAAACCCCATCCACCAAACCCCCCAAAATAAAAAAAACCTAACAATAAAAAACCTAAACAACCCATTGCTCTAAAGGGGCATTTGCATGGGTATTGCCCTTAAAAGGTCATTCAGCTCTTTTACTGCCCTTAAAAGGGAATTCAGCTCATTTTACAAACCCATTAAATCTTAATTAAAAAAAAAAAATCCTAAATCTAACCCCCAAATATTCACCGTTCCTGAAGTCCGGCTGAGAACCACCGCTGAAGACCGCCACTGAGAACCGCCGGTAAGGACCGCCGTTCAGGATCCACGCATAGGTCAATTTCGCTCCGCGCAGCGTTTGCTCCGGATAAAGATAGAAGATGATGGAGCCGCCTGGAAGAAGACCGTCACCGCCGGACTTCGGTGAGTACCTATTTGGGCTTAGTTTTAGGATTTTTTTTTTTTTTTAAGATTAGGGATTTAATGGGCTATAAAAGAGCCCATACAAATGCCCCTTTAGAAGCAATGGATAGCTTAGTTTTTTTAGTGTTAAGTTTTATTTATTTTGGGGGGGTTGGTTGGGTGGGGGGGTTTACTGTTAGGGGGTCGTTGATAATTTTTTAAGTAAAAAAGATGTTTAACGAGAGAGAAAGAGAGAGAGATGCTGTGTATTTACTGTAAATATTATACATTCTAACGTCCTGCACAAAGCAGAATATGTTTTATGTGTTACTAGTCCTAAAGCCCATGTACATGGGCCAATTTTTGGAGTACAGCAGTCCCACCCCTTGCTCTCTTTCTATCCCCTCTCTCTTTTGCTTTCTCTTTCACCCCTCTCTTTTGCTCTCTCTTTCGCCCCTCTCTTTTGCTCTCTCTTTCGCCCCTCTCTTTTGCTCTCTCTTTCTACCCTCTCTTTTCTCTCTCTCTCCCAACTCTCTTTTTGCTCTCTTCCCCCTCTCTTTTGCTCTCTCTCTCCCCCCTCTCTTTTGCTCTCTCTCTCCCTCCTCTCTTTTGCTCTCTCTCTCCCCCCTCTCTTTTGCTCTCTCTCTTTCCCCCCTCTCTTTTGCTCTCTCTCTCCCTCCTCTCTTTTGCTCTCTCTCTCCCCCCTCTCTTTTGCTCTCTCTCTCCCCCCTCTCTTTTGCTCTCTCTCTCCCTCCTCTCTTTTGCTCTCTCTCTCTCCCCCCTCTCTTTTGCTCTCTCTCTCCCCCCTCTCTTTTGCTCTCTCTCTTTCCCTCTCTTTTGCTCTCTCTCCCCCTCTTTTGCTGTCTCTCTCCCTCTCTTTTGCTGTCTCTGCCTCTCTTTTGCTCTCTCTCTTTCTCCCCTTCTTTTGCTGTCTCTCTCCCCCTCGTTTGCTGTCTCTCTCCCTCTCTTTTGCTCTCTCTCTCTTCCCCCTCTCATTTGCTCTATCTCTCCTCTCGTTTGCTCTCTCTCTCCCCCTCTTTTGCTGTCTCTCTCCCTCTCTTTTGCTCTCTCTCCCCCTCTCTTTTGCGCTCTCTCCCCCTCTCTTTTGCGCTCTCTCCCTCTCTTTTGCACTCTCTCCACCTCTCTTTTGTGCTCTCTCCCCCTCTCTTTTGCGCTCTCTCCCCCCTCTTTTGTGCTCTCTCCCCCCTCTCTTTTGTGCTCTCTCCTCCTCTCATTTGTGCTCTCTCCCCCCTCTATTTTGTGCTCTCTCCCCCCTCTCTTTTGTGCTCTCCCCCCCTCTCTTTTGTGCTCTCTCCCCCTCTCTTTTGTTCTCTCTCCCCCCTCTCTTTTGTGCTCTCTCCCCCTCTCTTTTGTGCTGTCTCCCCCCTCTGTTTTGTGCTGTCTCCCCCCTCTTTTGTGCTGTCTCCCCCCTTTCTTGTGTGCTCTCTTCCCCCTCTCTTTTGTGCTCTCTCCCCCTCTCTTTTGTGCTCTCTCCCCCCTCTCTTTTGTGCTCTCTCCCCCTTTCTTTTGTGCTCTCTCTCCCTCTCTTTTGTGATCTCTCCCCCTCTCTTTTGCGCACTCTCCCCCCTCTCTTTTGTGCTCTCCCCCCTTTCTTATGTGCTCTCTCCCCCTCTCTTTTGTGCTCTCTCCCCCCTCTCTTTTGTGCTCTCTCCCCCTCTCTTTTGTGCTCTCTCCCCCCTCTATTTTGTGCTCTCCCCCTCTCTTTTGCTGCCTCTCTCCCTCTCTTTATCCCCCTTCTTCTGCTCTCTCTATCCCCCCTCCTTAGAGCTCTCTGTCTCGGCAGTCCGCCCCGGTATCTGGCCCAGCCCGCATCATGCCTGGCCCGCCCTCATCATGCCTGGCCCATGATGCCAGATGCCAGGTCAGTTGGAAGGTCAGGTGTATTTTTCCTTGTGCGCAGTCTCTACTGTGCATGACAGCTTCGGACAAACACACTTAGCCTTTTATTATATAGGATGAAATATATATATATATATATATATATATATATGTATATATATACCTTTATATAATCATGTGTACATATATAGGTATTGTACATGTACAATTTGTGACACAGCACCATCTATTGGTTAAACTATGCCAAAAACATGACACAGTGCCCTCTATTGGTAAAAAATTTACCACCAAAATTGGTACAAGAGAATGAATGACTAATTTGCATATATTTGCATAGGGCGAAAATACACACAGATGGTTATTATTTTTACTGTTAAGAACTACCTAAATCCTCCATCCTGTTGGCAAAGTTATATTCCTTTATTATGTATGTTTATATTTTTTAAGGAGTGTGTATCACCATAAGCTTACTGGTGGGTTTGAAAAAGCTAGTCCTGGGTGAAATAAAGCATTTGTAGTAGTTCCTTCTGGAACAGGTAGTCCTGTCTGATTCTTTCAGGTATACCAGTAGCAGAGGTTCTGACCCTGCATTCTGGCTGCATCTTTCCCTACAAGAGAGACCTGCTACAGAGTCTGTGGGCCTGTAAGCAAAGAGCTGGCCTTGTGAGCCCCAATTGTCTTTTTAAAGACAGTGCAGGGAAAGGAATCAATACCTACTTGAAGAAAGGAGTGAGGCAGAGGGAACATTACCTGCCTGAAAGGAGCAGCATGGCAGAGGGATCTATTTCTGCCTAGAAGAAGCCAGGCAGAGGGATCTATTCCTGCCTAGAAGAAGCCAGACAGAGGGATCTATTCCTGCCTAGAAGCGGACAGGCAGAGGGGACGCTACCTGCCTGGGAGCCCACTTAGACCATCCCAGGTGGAGGAGATACAGATGCTGGCTTGACCCCGGTCTCAGCCACGATAGCCCTGGTCCCACTATTTGGAGGCAGAGGGATCTATTCCTGCCAAGAAGCAGCCAGGCAGAGGGTTTTATTCCTTCCTAGAAGCAAACAGGCAGAGGGGATGATACCTGCCAGGAAAGAGCTTCAGGGCAGAGAAGACGCTACCTGACTGGGAGTCTACTGTGACCAGCCCAGCTGGGGGAGATACAGCTGCTGGCTTGACCCCGGTCTCAGCAACTATATCTCTGGTCCCACTATCCAGTGGCCATCCCTGGGTTTGGACAGAGGAATGGAGACCCCTTAGCGGAGTACCGCTACATTTGGTGGCAGCAGTGGGATCATCCCTTCTGTACATGGAAGGTCCAAACCACCACTGGGATCTGATCTCCATCAGGAGATCTTTCACAAGTAGCAGCTGAATAGTGGATGGAGCAGCTGTACCGGGTTGTAAAGTGAAGCACCCTTAAGGATTTGTTGGAAGCCTGAGGAAGATCAGCCAAAAATAAATCCAAAGATACTCTAATTGCTGATCTAATGGAAGGCGACTAGTCCTGCCCACCGCTCTTGGAGACCCCTGGTGAGTCCAATTTTCAGCGGGAAGTCCAAGCACGATTGGCCCTTTTTGGCCCTGAGCCCACTCAGGAGACTGTTGAAAAAATTATGGCTGATGTGACTAACATGCAGCAGGCAGAGAGAGAGTTTAGGCATGGCCGAAATACAGCATCGGCCAGGAAACGGGGCCTCTTCTTGCCAAGGGGGCAACAAAGGAACAAAGTAGCTGCCCTTTGCTGCATTTAAAGTTTTCAACGAGGCAGAGGGGGACATTGATGCATACCTGCAGGACTTTGAGAGGAAGTGTACTCTACAAGGTGTGGTTTACACAGACTACAGCTGGGTAAATGAAAGACTGCTGGCCCGTTATGCCATTACTCCGGAGGCCTCCCGCAACATTTAGAGATCTGCGGAAAAAGGAGAAAGACACTTATGTGGAATGGGCCTACCAGATGCACCGGGCCGCATACAACTAGATGCAGGCATGCCATGCAACTACCCTGGACCATGCACTGCAGCTGCTACTTCTGGAGCAATTTTATGATTACACATCTTCAGAGGATAGAGACTGGGTCTGAGACAGGAGACCACTAACTGTGGATGAAGCTGCTCGCCTGGCTGAGGAATACCATGACACCAGGCGGGAGGAGAAATCGGTTCCCCGAGAAATACCCCAGCCCATGTCTCCTCAATCAGCACCACCCCTTCCACAAATGGCCATTCGCCCTAACAGAACCCCAGCAACCCCGAACAGAAGTCCCAGGCCCCGGTGCTATGGATGCAAGCAGATAGGACACATCCAGAGAAATTTCACACAAGGTAAATCCCGTCAGGTATGAACCCGGCCCCCACTAGGACCTGTGCGGGATGCTGTCCACCTGGTGACCGGAAAACCTGCCTCAGTGAGCTAGTTTACAGAAGGGAACCAGCATCCGCTGATTGATTTAGGAGCAGACACCCTTGAGACTCAAGAAGTATGGGGTAGCTCCATGAAGTGGACCCCATCCAAGCAGCTGCTCAGGATAACTGCTGGCAGCTAGTACTATTAGACAGTCAATCAGCTCAGGGGTTACGGGACACTGGAGCTACCCTAACCCTAATAAAGCCAAATCGAGCTCAGTCAAAGCGGAGGACCGGACGCACTGTCCTCGTCCTGGTGGCAGGGGGAGCAATACATTGGTTACCCACCCCTTGGGCACATTTGGATTGGGGATCTGGAACCCATACAGGGAACCCACTGAGACCAGCCCAGCTGGGGGAGATACAGCCGCTGGCTTGACCCTGGTCTTAGCAACTATATCTCTGGTCCCACTATCCGGTGGCCATCATCCCTGGGTTTGGACAGAGGAAGGGAGTACCGCTACATTTGGTGGCAGCAGTGGGATCATCCCTTCTGTACAGGGAAGGTCCAAACCACCACTGGGATCTGATCTCCATCAGGAGATTCCTTCACGAGTAGCAGCTGAATAGTGGATGGAGCAGCTGTACCGGGTCCTAAAGCAAAGCACCCTTAAGGATTTGTTGGAAGCCCGAGGAAGATCAGCCAAAAATAAATCCAAAGACACTCTAATTGCTGATCTAATGGAAGGCGACTAGTCCTGCCCACCGCTCTTGGAGACGCCTGGTGAGTCAGATTTTCAGCGGGAAGTCCGAGCACGATTGGCACTTTTGGGCCCTGACCCCACTTAGGAGACTGTTGAAAAAATTATGGCTGATGTGACTAACATGCAGCAGGCAGAGAGAGAGTTTAGGCTCCGCATGGCCAAAATACAGCATCGGCCAGGAAACGGGGCCTCTTCTTGCCAGGGGTGCAACAAAGGAACAAAGTAGCAGTAGCTGCCCTTTGCTGCATTTAAAGTTTTCAATGAGGCAGAGGGGGACATTGATGCATACCTGCAGGACTTTGACAGGCAGTGGTTTACACAGACTGGGTCACAATTTTGGCCAGTAAGTTAACGGTTAGAGCTGCTGAATCTTACCGGGCAGTTCCTGATGATGATAGCCTGGATTACAGCCGGGTAAAAGAAAGACTGCTGGCTCGTTATGCCATTACTCCGGAGGCCTACCACAGAACATTCAGAGATCTGTGGAAAAAGGAGAAATACACTTATGTTGGACCTACCGGATACACAGGGCTGCATACAACTGGATGCAAGGGTGTCAGGCAACTACCCTGGACCATGCACTGCAGCTGCTACTTCTGGAGCAATTTTATGATTACACATCTTTAGAGGTTAGAGACTGGGTCCGAGACAGGAGACCACTAACTGTGGATGAAGCTGCTCGCTTGGCTAATTAATACCAGGACACCAGGCGGGAGGAGCAATCGGTTCCCCGAGAAATACCCCGGCCCATGTCTCCTCAATCAGCACCACCCCTTCCACAAAAGGCCATTCACTCTAACAGAACCCCAGCAACCCCGAACAGAGGTTCCAGGCCCCGGTGCTATGGATGCAAGCAGATAGGACACATCCAGAGAAATTGCACACAAGGTAAACCCCGACAGGTATGGACCCGGCCCCCACTAGGACCTGTGTGGGATGCTGTCCACCTGGTGACCGGAAAACCTGTCCCAGTGAGCTTGTTTACAGAAGGGACCCAGCATCCGCTGATTGGTTTAGGAGCAGACCCCCTTGAGACTCAAGAAGTATGGGGGGTGCTCAATGAAGTGGACCCCATCCAAGCAGCTGCTCAGGATAACCGCCGGCAGTTAGTACTATTAGACAGTCAATCAGCTCAGGGGTTACGGGAAACTGGAGCTACCCTAACCCTAATAAAGCCAAATCAAACTCAGTCAAAGCGGAGGATCGGACTCACTATCCACGTCTGGGTGGCAGGGGGAGCAATACATTGGTTACCCTCCACTTGGGTGCATTTGGATTGGGGAGCTGGAACCCATACATTAGAGGCTGGGGTCATGAAAGATCTGCCGGACAATGTGTGACACAGCACCATCTATTGGTTAAACTATGCCAAAAACATGACACAGCGCCCTCTATTGGTTGCAAGTTTACCACCAAAATGGGTACAAGAGAATGAATGACTAATTTGAACATATTTGCATAGGGCAAAAATACAAACAGATGGTTATTATTTTTACTGTTTAGAACTACCTAAATCCTCCATCCTGTTGGCAAAGTTATATTCCTTTATTATATTGTTTCCTATATGTTTTTATGTTTATATTTTAAGGGGTGTGTGTCACCGTAAAAGCTAGTCCTGGGTGAAATAAAGCATTAGTAGTAGTTCCTTCTGGAACAGGTAGTCCTGTCTGATTCTTTCAGGTATACCAGTAGCAGAGGTTCTGACCCTGCATTCTGGCTGCACCTTTCCCTGCAAGAGAGACCTGTTACAGAGTCTGTGGGCCTGTAAGCAAAGAGCTGGCCTTGTGAGCCCCAATTGTCTTTTTAAAGACAGTGCAGGGAAAGGAATCAATACCTACCTGAAGAAAGGAGTGAGGCAGAGGGAACGTTACCTGCCTGAAAGGAGCTGCAAGGCAGAGGGATCTATTTCTGCCTAGAAGAAACCAGGCAGAGGGATCTATTCCTGCCTAGAAGAAGCCAGGCAGAGGGATCTATTCCTGCCTAGAAGAAGCCAGGCAGAGGGATCTATTCCTGCCTAGAAGCGGACAGGAAGAGGGGACGCTACCTGCCTGGGAGCCCACTGAGACCAGCCCAGCTGGGGGAGATACAGCCGCT
>NC_069499.1:1590653721-1590843721 GCF_027579735.1 Bombina bombina
TTAGGCAAATGAGTATTTTGACCACATCATCCTCTTTATGCATGTTGTCTTACTCCAAGCTGTATAGGCTCGAAAGCCTACTACCAATTAAGCATATTAGGTGATGTGCATCTCTGTAATGAGAAGGGGTGTGGTCTAATGACATCAACACCCTATATCAGGTGTGCATAATTATTAGGCAACTTCCTTTCCTTTGGCAAAATGGGTCAAAAGAAGGACTTGACAGGCTCAGAAAACTAAAAAATAGTGAGATATCTTGCAGAGGGATGCAGCACTCTTAAAATTGCAAAGCTTCTGAAGCGTGATCATCGAACAATCAAGCGTTTCATTCAAAATAGTCAACAGGGTCGCAAGAAGCGTGTGGAAAAACCAAGGCACAAAATAACTGCCCATGAACTGAGAAAAGTCAAGCATGCAGATGCCAAGATGCCAATTGCCACCAGTTTGGCCATATTTCAGAGCTGCAACATCACTGGAGTGCCCAAAAGCACAAGGTGTGCAATACTCAGAGACATGGCTAAGGTAAGAAAGGCTGAAAGACGACCACCACTGAACAAGACACACAAGCTGAAACGTCAAGACTGGGCCAAGAAATATCTCAAGACTGATTTTTCTAAGGTTTTATGGACTGATGAAATGAGAGTGAGTCTTGATGGGCCAGATGGATGGGCCCGTTGCTGGATTGGTAAAGGGCATAGAGCTCCAGTCCGACTCAGACGCCAGCAAGGTGGAGGTGGAGTACTGGTTTGGGCTGGTATCATCAAAGATGAGCTTGTGGGGCCTTTTCGGGTTGAGGATGGAGTCAAGCTCAACTCCCAGTCCTACTGCCAGTTTCTGGAAGACACCTTCTTCAAGCAGTGGTACAGGAAGAAGTCTGCATCCTTCAAGAAAAACATGGTTTTCATGCAGGACAATGCTCCATCACATGCGTCCAAGTACTCCACAGCGTGGCTGGCAAGAAAGGGTATAACAGAAGAAAATCTAATGACATGGCCTCCTTTTTCACCTGATCTGAACCCCATTGAGAACCTGTGGTCCATCATCAAATGTGAGATTTACAAGGAGGGAAAACAGTACACCTCTCTGAACAGTGTCTGGGAGGCTGTGGTTGCTGCTGCACGCAATGTTGATGGTGAACAGATCAAAACACTGACAGAATCCATGGATGGCAGGCTTTTGAGTGTCCTTGCAAAGAAAGGTGGCTATATTGGTCACTGATTTGTTTTTGTTTTGTTTTTGAATGTCAGAAATGTATATTTGTGAATGTTGAGATGTTATATTGGTTTCACTGGTAAAAATAAATAATTGAAATGGGTATATATTTGTTTTTTGTTAAGTTGCCTAATAATTATGCACAGTAATAGTCACCTGCACACACAGATATCCCCCTAAAATAGCTAAAACTAAAAACAAACTAAAAACTACTTCCAAAAATATTCAGCTTTGATATTAATGAGTTTTTTGGGTTCATTGAGAACATGGTTGTTGTTCAATAATAAAATTAATCCTCAAAAATACAACTTGCCTAATAATTCTGCACTCCCTGTACACACACACATATACACACACACATACATTGGAGCCCTCCCCAGTCAAAAACCTTGCCATATACCATATCCCTTTATAACCTCTTTAAAATCTTTTTATCAATATAAATGTTAGATTTTTATTAAAAGTTTGCATATATGAGTGTAATATACTTTACATTTGTTTTGTGAAACTTTGTTTTTAACCCTTACACTTTACTTCAGTTCTCAGGTTGTGCTATTTATTCTAGCGCTATTTGGACTTTCGCTCAAGATCAAGCCATAACTTTAAACTTGTAATAGCACTATTTAGAGCTCTCACAATCTCCATTTAAAGGGTGCACTAGAGCGATGTCGGCTGCACCAAACCGTCTCTGGTAAATGTGATTTACCAAGAACTTTAAATATCAAGTTGCGCACTAATGTTAGCGTTGTCCTTGGAATCTTTGTGTATGAGCCATTTGACTCCATTATAGGTAGGTATGTATAAATAAAGTAATTAAAAATACATTTTAACCTACAATGTATAAAAACACAAATTATTTTTGTGGGGCAATTTTGACATGATGCTAGCATGTGTAGTCTACATGACTGAACTCAAGATCATGACGGCACGTTCCAGTTTGCAAGCTCAATAATATAGGTGCAAGCATTTTAAAATTTACTTGTATGACCGTGCATGGAGGCAAGACCAGCATAAAAAAAAAAAAAAATCACAATGGGTCTCATAGGCAGATACAATATTGCAAGGCAGTAGGTTCACACTTTACAGTTTAAGTAAAATTAATATCCAGAACAAAAGATATTATAAATCCCTTTAATAGAAACCTTCAGCAACCATCTTCTTTTCAGATCAGGCCAAAATGGAAACAGTGCTTTAACAAACCTTAGAAATAAACATTTAAAAAAGGCAATACTTGCCAAAGTTTAAAAGTGACTATATAAAGGTGGAAAAATTGTGCACAGTCTGCCCATCACAACAACTTAAAAGATGCATTCTGATGGTTTAGTAGTGGTGGGGATGGAAACGGATTACAATTGGAACCATTAAATTCTTACACACGCTGACACTGAATTCTTACACATGCTGACAATGAATTCTTAAACATGCTGACGTGAATTCTTACACACGCTTACACTGAATTCTTACACATGCTGACACTGAATTCTTAAACATGCTGATGTGAATTCTTACACACGCTGACACTGAATTCTTACACATGCTGACACTGAATTCTTAAACATGCTGATGTGAATTCTTACACACGCTGACACTGAATTCTTACACATGCTGACACTGAATTCTTAAACATGCTGATGTGAATTCTTACACATGCTGACACTGAATTCTTACACACGCTGACACTGAATTCTTACACACGCTGAAACTGAATTCTTACACACGCTGACACTGAATTCTTACACACGCTGACACTGAATTCTTACACATGCTGACACTGAATGTTGAGTAACATTACACAGTAATGCCTATAGTAACAAAAAACAACTTTCAAGAGAGTTTTTATAATAGTAATAATGAGGTGGTCTCCACATAGTCCATGGTATGTCACATTAGAGACCCAAACCTCACAAATCCCATCATCGTCCAATGTCCTAATTCAAACAGGAAGACAGTGCTTATGTCCAATATCAACATCCATTTATGATAATATACTAATCGTGAAACAAACATATGATGAATATATTTCAAAGTTGACTTATAATAAACATACATAACATAACAAATGACAATTCAGTAAGTTGTTTCATAACAAGAGTTCCTCTATTTGATAAGATATCTCTGAGTAGAAATTAGAAAGAAAAAGGTATACATCGTAGAAGTAAGGGAAGGAGGAAAGAGATAAGAAAGAAAAAGGAAGAAAAGGAGGGGCAGAGGAGAAGAAAAAAAAAAGTGGAGGGGAGTGATATATTACTAAGAGCAGATGACTAGAATGTATATTACAGCAACATGGTGGCTGTAGGTTTCAACTATAACACAATACTATAGGTAGGTTAAGGTAAAGGCCACACAATCTGGAACAAAAAGAGAGAATTAAATTACCCGGGGCTAAAGTCCCAGACCAAGGCATGAAGGTCTTCTAAGCCATGTATATGAGAGACATATGCTTCCATTGATTTAATGTATCGCAAGGTGTCCACAACTTGTTCCCAGAGTGTAGAGGTTCACTGAAGCCACATCCTGGCAATGGACAGCTTAACTGCCAGGAATAAGTAGATGCAGAACAATTTTTGCGACAAGTGTAATTTTGTAGGTAGGATATGGAATAGGCCCACACTGGGTGTCATTGGTATGGAAATACCCTGTAAAATGCAATACTGGACAGCCTTCTGCCATAAAGATGCAATGACCGGACAATACCACCAAATGTGGGCTGGGGTGCCTAGTGCATCGCCGCCCCTCCAGCACTTGGGAGAGTTAGAGTGTGATATTTTAAACAGGCGGACCGGTGTCATATGCCACTGCAATAGTACTTTGAGAAATAATTCATAAAGAGTAACACAATGAACTGCTTTTTTTGTCAATCGAGTTGCCAGGTGCCATGATAATGGTTCATGAATTGTACCCAAAGAAGATTCCCATTGTCTTATCGGTGAAGATTTATAAAAAAGTGGCGGTGTAATATATCCTGTTAAGAGGATGAAAGCAATTTTTTATACAAGGTTTTTGAGTCCCATTTTGTCTCCCACTTAGTTTTAGGCCGTAGTGTATCATTGTCATTGTCATTGTCAAAGCCCAGAAGAACTCGAAGTGTAAGAGTAGAGGTGGGTGATACTTCTGGAGAAAGGACTGGTATGAAATCAGCTGAGTCACCTCATAGAGATCTATTATGTCCCCAATGCCCAAGTCCGACCAAAGGGACGGATGAGTATCTGGTAGTGCTAGGAGAAGCCCCCTAATCTTATGTGACGGGGAGGGATGAGGAGCAATTGTGGGTAGGTTATGAATCTTGTCCCAGAACTTCAGGTTAGAAGCAATATTATAATCGATCATAATAGTTTGTGGTCTAGCATGCTTAGGGAGCCAAATCAAATCGCAGAAAGAGTACCCTGGCGGGAGTGAAGCTTGCTTCAATTCTCCCCATCTACTATTAATCGGCATTCCCCATTGTGTCACATAGGACAGGCGCACAGCCTCGTGGTAATATAGGATATTGGGGGCAGCCGCCCCTCCAGCAGATGTAGGTTGTTGCAAGGTACTGGTGGCGATTCTGGGAACCTTGTTACGCCATATGAATTTATTACATTGTTGCTGGAATTTGCGTATCAGAGCTTTAGATATTGGAATAGGCAATGACCGAAATAGATACGTTAGCTTAGGCAGCAGACTCATCTTAAATGCATCTATGCGTCCTATCCACGAGAGTGATGGTACATTCCAAGCTTCTGTGGACATTACTATTTCAGATAGTAATGGAGAGAAATTCATAGATAGAAGAGTGGAAATACTGTGCGATAAGAAGACACCAAGGTGTTTGATGTGTGAGGTGGACGAATGAAATGTATATTGGCTCTTTAGTTCTATGAGAGTGTCTTCCGGAATGTGAATAGCATAAGCCTCCGTTTTAGAGACGTTAAGTTTATAATAACTAACCGAAGCAAAACTCTCCAGTAGAGAAAAGAGATGAGGGAGGGACTTGACAGGATCTGAGAGCAACACTGTCAAATCATCAGCAAATAGTGCCGTCGTCTGGGTGGTATGATGTATGTCCACTCCTATTATTTGGGGGGAAGACCTAATAGCAGTAGCTAGCGGTTCCATGACAAGAGTAAAAATAAGCGGTGACAGGGGACAACCCTGTCTTGTTCCGTTTGTGATCTCAAAGGGCTCAGAATAGAATCCTAGTCCTCTAACCTTAGCCGAAGGATTCGAATATAAGGCCGCTATGAATGTTATAAACGACGTAGGGAAGGCAATCCGTCGTACGACAGCGAACATATATTCCCAGTTCACCCTGTCGAAGGCCTTTTCAGCGTCCAAAGACAGGGTGACACATGGAAGGCCTAGTCTGTCGGCCTCAAAATATATATTTAGCAATCTCCTGGTGTTATCGGGCCCTTGGCGACCTCTTACAAAGCCTACTTGATCACAGTTGATCAAAGATGGTAAAAGGAGGTTAAGGCGTAAAGCCAAAATTTTGGCATACAGCTTAACGTCCAAGTTTAGCAGTGAAATAGGCCTATAGCTTGAACATTCAGCAGGATCTTTCCCTTGTTTGGGGAGAGTAATAATGGTAGCCTGAAGGAACTCAGCAGGGAATGTACCACAGGAACTAGCCTTAGTGAAAAATCGTAATAAAAGAGGTATCAGCTGTTTAAATTTTTTATAAAAGAGGTCCGAAAAACCATCCGGCCCTGGTGTTTTGAGTGTTTTGAGAGACTGAATAGCTGTTTTAACTTCGAAGCTGAAGATAGGGGCCTGCAATGTCTCCATCTGGGTTTTAGGAACAGTGGGGAGATCTAATGCAGAAAGAAAATTATTAATACTATCTACTGCTGGAGGGGGGTCATAGAATCTTTTGAAAGATTGTAGAGCGATGAGTAATAATTAGCGAAGGCTGTACCTATCTCTCTTGGGTGAGTAATGTGCTGGTTTTTTATTTTTATGGAGTGTATACGAGCTGCTGCTGTTCGTTGACGTAGCCTATTAGCTAAAAGCCTATCGGCCTTATTGCCCTTGTAGTAGAAGATCTCTTTGAGTCTAAGAAGTCTACCCGCAGATCTATCAGTTTCTAATTGGACTATTTTGTTTTTAAGATTCACTAGTTGTACAGATAGGCTTGGCGACGGGTCATTTTTATGCTCGGTAGTGAGTTTGCGGAGGCTTACCATTAGTTGTGCTAACGTCTTGCCTCTACGTTTCTTTTGCTCTGCCGCAATTCTGATAAAGGACCCCCTTACATATGCCTTCAATGAGGCCCATAAGGTGAAATCATCCACCAGGCCATTATCATTAACTTGAATAAACTCAGTTATATCCTTAACGAGAGAAGGAACCGTGCCTGGATCCGAAAACACAGTTGGCGAAAGCTGCCACACCGGGGGACACTGCAATTCCAGTGGTGATTTAAGAGTAACATGTACAGGGTCATGGTCGGACCACGGGCATTGAGGGATCCATGATCTAGATATACAATCCAAGAGTCTCGGTTCACAAAAGAAAAAATCTATTTGTGAATAAGAATGATGTACCGACGAGAAATAGGTGTAGTCGCGCGATGTCGCATTAAGAGCTCGCCAAACATTGAACAAATTAAATTGAGAAATGAGAGTTCTAAATTTGTATGAGAGATCTACTAGAGATTTATCAGTCTTATGGGCCTTATCCGATTTTTTATCCAGTGAAGGATCCCAGACAGTGTTAAAATCTCCTGCAACAAGGAGAAAACCTTGGCGTAGGCTGTCTAGCTTATTTAAGAATCTGCGGAGCATCCGTATATGCTGTTTATTAGGACCATAGTAAGAGGCCAATGTGTAGATCACACCATCTAATTTACAAATAACAATTAGGTATCTACCTTGTGAGTCAATTTCAGTATGGATAGATTTGTACACTATATCTTTATGAATAAGGATAGCAACCCCTCTCGATTTTTGGGAAAAGCTTGCCGTCTCAACCACTGGGAACAGCTTAGATTGCAAGGGAACTTTTGCATCCCTTAGCCAATGAGTCTCTTGTAAAAAGACCAAGTGGGCCTTGCTCTTATAGAGAGACCTTAAAAATATACTTTGCTTGGTCGGGGAATTGAGCCCCCTAATGTTTTGAGTAACACAGTTATATGGCATTGTAGCAGAAAGTTGGGTTTTGGGAGAGAAAAAAAAAAAAAAGTGGGGGAGAGAAGGCAGGGAGAGAAGAAAAAATAAGAGAAGAATCTAGAGAAGGAGGAAAGTCAGAGAGTACTGAAGGAAGATCTTATAGATAAGTCTTAACCTGAAAATATGAGACAGGGTTGTGCGGTATTTGAAAGAGATAAACCGCTTTGGTAACCTCCGAACTCACTATTCTAAATTTATTAACCTAAGTCTAACCCTAACCCTAACACCCCCTAACTTAAATATAATTTAAATAAATCTAAATAAATATTCCTATCATTAACTAAATTATTCCTATTTAAAACTAAATACTTACCTATAAAATAAACCCTAAGCTAGCTACAATATAACTAATAGTTACATTGTATCTAGCTTAGGGTTTACTTTTATTTTACAGGCAAGTTGTATTAATTTTAACTAGGTAGAATAGTTATTAAATAGCTATTAACTATTTAATAACTACCTAGCTAAAATAAATACAAAAGTACCTGTAAAATAAAACCTAACCTAAGTTACACTAACACCTAACACTACACTATAATTAAATAAATTTTCTTTCTTGATTCAGATAGAGCATGCAATTTTAAAATAAATACAAACTTGCCTTTAAAATAAAAATAAACCCTAAGCAAGCCACAATGTAACTATTAGTTATATTGTAGCTATCTTAGGGTTTATTTTACAGGTAAGTATTTAGTTTTAAATAGGAATAATTTAGTTAATGATAGGAATATTTATTTAGATTTATTTAAATTATATTTAAGCTAGGGGGTGTTAGGTTTAGGGTTAGACTTAGGTTTAGGGGTTAATAACTTTAATATAGTTGCGGCGACGTTGGGGGTGGAAGATTAGGGGTTAATAAATGTAGGTAGGTGGCGGCGATGTTAGGGCCGGCAGATTAGGGGTTAATAATATTTAACTAATGTTTGCGATGTGAGAGTGTGGCGGTTTAGGGGTTAATATGTTTATTATAGTGGCGGCGATGTTGGGGCGGCAGATTAGGGGCTAATAAGTGTAGGTAGGTGGCAGCGACATTGGGGGTGGCAGATTATGGGTTAATAAATATAATGTAGGTGTCGTGATGTTAGGGGCAGCAGATTAGGGGTTCATAAGTATAATATAGGTGGCGGGTTTCCGGAGCAGCAGAGTAGAGGTTAATAATTATCATGTAGGTGTCGGCGATGTCTGGAGCGGCAGATTAGGGGTTAATAAGTGTAAGATTGGGGTGTTTAGACTTGGGGTTCATGTTAGGGTGTTAGGTGTAGACATACATTTTATTTCCCTATAGGAATCAATGGGGCTGCGTTAGTGAGTTTTATGCTGCTTTTTTGCAGATGTTTTACACTGCTTTTTTTCAGCCGGCTCTCCCCGTTGATTCATATGGGGAAATCGAGCACAAGCACGTTACACCAGCTCACCGCTGACTTAAGCAGCGCTGGTATTGGAGTGCGGTAATGAGCAAAATTTTGTTCAACGATCACTTCTTGTCTTTTAACAACGGGTTTGTAAAAACTCGTAATATCAGCGCTGTAGGTAAGTGAGCGGTGAGTGAAAACTGCTCGTTAGCACCGCATAGCCTCTAACGCAAAACTCGTAATCTAGCCGATAGTATCTTGGGTCAACAAAGTGGGAAAATAGGTGGCGCCGTATAAGATAGGGGATGAAGGTCATGGGTATAGTGGTGTACAGTCGCTATATAACAGTCATGATGTAGAGGGTGAGGCGGACTGTAGATTAAGGGGAGAGGTATCGTGGTCTACTGAGGGCGTGGCGCCGGTGAGTAGTCTGGGCCTCTTACCGCAGGAATTATATCTTAGACGATAAAGTTGTATACTTTTACTGTAATTTAAGGTGAGAGAGGGTGATAGACTAATCAAAGGGGAGATGTTGGGGAGCTCTCATAGCTCGATGGCCGTGTGAAGCAGGATATTCTAGATAGTATAGATAGTAGTGACCTGTCAAAGCTATTTGTCCTGGGAATAATGCTTGTCAACAGGCCTGAATAACGATGAGGGCTAAAGTACACAAATAAACAGTGGGTTTTAAACATGACTAGAGCAAACATTAGACAGCAGCATATATACATACTACATTAAATGATCTTACAGCAGATAACTTAGGGATGAATAGCGACAGTGGTGACGTCTCTCTTCACAGTAGTTAATCTATTGTGTGTGGAGTTGTATCTTCACTAAAGGGTGATATTAAGGTAGGTAGGAGAGACTACTCATCCCTAGCGTGTGTGCGCATTATGATGCAGTGGTAAGAGATATAGTTAACCAGGGGGTCTAAAGGTAGAACATTCAGGTAAGGTTTGGTATATAAGGTATGGAAAATCAATTATGGAGATTTCTGAGTATGATGGTCATAGTGTGGGGAGTTTAGGGCCGTAGACTATGAAATATGAGAGTGGGAGTTATAACAAGATAATACATAAGGGAATGTAGACCATCATAACTACTGATAAAAAGGAGGGTCCCCGTAGAGACAAAGTGTTGACTCTTGTCAGTATAAGGGGTAATAACCTAGAAGGCGTTATAAAGATATAAACATAGTATTAAGTGACTAACAAAATAACTAAAACAATTCTATGAACCATTAACTGTAATAATCAAACTATACTACCAGACATCTATAGTTCTGTCTGTGTTGTGGAGAGGCGTCCAAAGCTTTTAAAACTCCTCATCACAGGAAACGGGAGACAGTGAAGCTGACCGGGTAAAAGTGGACACACACAGACCCAGAAATATGGTTTCTGGACTACTGATCAATCAAGGTGTGGAGTCAAGGGTCTTCGTTGGAGAGATGGGTAAGTAAACCTCTGTGGCAAGGGGCGCCAGGCTGGAGCTGTAGGGTTGAGGGTCTCAATGTTTTTGGTTGGATCTTTAGACTGTATTGAAGAATGGAGCAGGCCTACAGAAAGTAGAAGTTTGATTCCCTGTTCAGGTGTAGAGATGGAATACGAGTGTTCCTTGAATTGAAAGTATAGCTTAACTGGGAAGCCCCATCTGTATTTAATGTTGTTTTGGCGTAAGCATTGGGTGACCTGTTGAAATGATCATCTCTTGGATAGAGTGTGTGAGGACAGGTCCGGGTAGATTTGGATATTAGAGCATATTCTGGAATGATGCTCTAATTATTCTTTCTTTAAACGTGTAATAATGTAATATGAGGATTACATCTCTCGGGGATCCTGCAGGAGAGTTCCTCGGTCTAAGTACCCAATGGGCTATATCTATAAGAGCCTCCTGGTCTTGTATGGACCCAAGAAGTTCCCTGAACAGGTCCATCAGGTATTTAGTAAGGTCTGGTGCTCCAATATCCTCTGGGATGCCACAGACCCTAATGTTGTTCCGGCGAGACCTGTCTTTTAGGTCCGCCAACTTAGACTCTAGATCCGAAATCATCTCAGAGATTGACTGAAAATAGGCAAGTAGGTTGGAGTGATCTACTTGGAGGTCTTCTTGTTTCCTCTCGAGTGTTTCCGTTCTCTCTCCTAATGAAGAGATATCTCTCTTCAGTTCTGAAACTGACATTTTGAGCTCTTGTTTAAGAGAGGAGTGGTGAGAGTCCATTTTGTCGACAGTTCTTTAATGGATTCTAGTATAGAATAATTTACACTGACCGATCTCTCCGCTGAATGAGCTGTGGCTCTATGAGACCCCCTAGTGAAGGCTAATGAGGCTAATCTGGAGTCATCATCAGACAGGTCTTGTTCATAGATACTTTTGCTGAGAAAGTGATCCGACAGGGTTCGAAAGTGATCCGACAGGGGTCTCAGTGTTTTGGCTTCTTCTTTTGAGAGTGAGGCATATTATAGATAGAGGAGATACTACCATTAGGGGAGTACTGAATGAGTAGAGTATGTAGATTCCCTTAGAAAATGACAGATGGAGAAAGCAAAACTTGCACCCCCCACAGCCACAAAGTTAGCACATCATCTTAATCTGAAGGTGTAAAACAGAAAAAGGGTGACAATTGGCGAGTGTTGTTCCAGGGTATAGCATATTTGGGGGATCCCTGAGTATCACCCACAACCTGCCTCTCTCCTGGGGAAGATGCTCTCTCTGGGCAGGTGCGGAAAATGTGAGTAGGATATGACCCATAGGCAAAAATGGCCGACGGGAGAGGGAGGAGAGAAGACAGTAGATGTGGTCTATTAAACGCCTTGTTCTCTTGAAATTTTAGCTAGGTGGTTGAGAGTGGGGTCTCAATATCGGGCTTCAATTTGACTGCTGCTGGTACTGTGTTTCAGCTTGAATAAATGGTGACTTACCCACTGTATATGTGTAAGGCATGGGTCAAGTATAAGGGTGAAAGTTACAGGGAGCAATATTAGGTTCCCCCCCTTCTTGCAGTGAAGAGATAATGGAGGTATGGTGGAGCTAAGTGCTCTGATGTACAATCTGCTAACTGTGACAGAAGTGGTTTCAGAAGGATAAGAGAAACTGTCCAGGCAGTCCTACAGCTTCCATCATATGTCTGAGGGGATCCTTAAACAGTGAGATCCATACTGTGTGAGTATTATAGTCTGCTTTTTAAACAGGTGTCACATGAATATTGCATGCAGACCTACCATTACGTGGCCACCTAAATGGGGGCTCTACTGCAGCAGGGATATGTCCAGAGAACAGGGTGATGGACTACCTGTCGGCTGTGCTGGAGTGTGAAAATTTCTGCTGTAGTCAGGAGTGTATATGTGTTCACCTTCCATACCTCTTATACGACGTGGAGGGATAGAGGCAGTTCTCTGAGCTGGCTTATGGCGGTGTGTGAGGGCCACGTGTAAAGTCTTCTCAGGAAACTTGTGACGGCTACCAGAAAGCCTCAGGCCGGGGCCGGCAAACTTTCAGACCTGGTGTAGGTCGGATCCACTGCTGACCGCTGTAGTGTTGCCCGCAATCTGAGCCCAGTTTCTAGGAGGGCTGGGCTAGTGCTGTCGATGATCTGCGTAGATTGGTGCCAAAGGGGAGCCCGGGAAGGCCCTACAATGATCCGGTCCGAGTAACTAGAGAGATCAGAGTACTACCTCTCTCCGGTTTTACTACTTCACTGCTGCAGGATGTGTATCTGGGTCAAGGAGGGTTGCGATGGAGGGAATAGTAATAGAAATACCCCAATTATATAACTTTTAATGAACTTGGTTCCTGGAGCTAATCAGTAGTGCGTCTGCCCTGTAGCGTGGCAAGCTCTGCCCCCCAAAAGGCCCTTTTAAGGGCCATTGGTAGTTTATTGTAGGCTAGGGGGTTTTTATTGGGGGGGGGGCTTTTTTATTTTGATATGGCTATTAGAGTAGGTGTAATTCTTTTTTTATTTTGATAATGTGTTTTTTTTATTTTTCGTAATTTAGTACTTTTAATAATGTTAAATTGTATATTTAATTAATTTGAGTAGGGTTAGGTTTTTTAATATGTAAATTATTTTATTTAATTGGTAGTTTAATTTAATTGTAGGATAATAGTTAGGGTAGGTTAATTAATAGTTTAATATAGTTTATTTTAATTCTACAGGTAAGTTTAAAGGGACACAAAACCCACATTTTTTCTTTCATGATTCAGATAGAGTATGCAATTTTAAACAACTTTCTAATTTACTTTTATTGTCTAAATTGCTTTTATCTCTTTATATTCTTTGTTGAAAAGCATATCTAGATAGGCTCAGTAGCTGCTGATTGGGTGCTGCACATAGATGCCTCGTGTGATTGGCTTATACATGTGCATTACTATTTATTCAACAAAGTATGTCTAAAGAATGAAGCAAATTAGATAATCGAAGTAAATTTGAATGTTGTTTAAAATTGTATTCTCTACCTGAAGCATGAAAGAAAAAATGTGGGTTTAGTGTCCCTTTAAATTTATTTGAAAATAGGGATGTTGTAATTTTAATTTAAAGTTAGCGGGTTGTTAGGTTTAGGGGATAATAGCTTAATTTATTTTTTGGCGATGTGGGGGGCTGACGATTTAGGGGTTAATAGGTTTAGTTAGTGGTAGTGATGTGGGAGGCCAGAGGTTTAGGGGTTAATACGTTTATGTAGTGGCGGTGGTGTCGGGGAGTGGTGGAATAGGGGTTAATAACTTTGACTCTGGGTTTATGTTAGGGTGTTAGGTTAGGTTTAAACGTAACTTGTTTTCAACCATAGAAATCAATGGGATATCTGGCCGCATCGAACATAAGCTTTCGGTGTTTTCAGACTCCTATTGATTTCGATGGCATCCGCGGCCTCCAGGGTGGCGGATTGAAAACCAGGTACACTGGGCCAGAAAAGCTGCGAGCATACCTGTTAAAAGTTTGATAACTTGGAAAAAGTGTCAAATAGAGCCGAATGAGTATTCGAAAATCTGTAATGACGTAAGTATTGATCTGCGATCGTATGTTACTTCACAAATTTCAACATTTGTCGGTCTGCAGGCTTTGATAACTAGGTTGGATCAAGCTCGCAAAAATTACGCTGCAGAATTCCAGCGTATTTGTGGTTGACAGCTTGATAGATAGGCCCCTGAATTCTTACACATGCTGATACTGTGAATTCTTACACATACTGACACTGTGAATCCTTACACATGCTGACTCTGTGAATCCTTACACATACTGATGCTGAATTCTTACACATACTGACACTGTGAATCCTTACACATACTGACTCTGTGAATCCTTACACATACTGATGCTGAATTCTTACACATACTGACACTGTGAATCCTTACACATGCTGACACTGTGAATTCTTACACATACTGATGCTGAATTCTTACACATACTGACACTGTGAATCCTTACACATGCTGACACTGTGAATCCTTACACATGCTGACACTGTGAATTCTTACACATACTGACACTGTGAATCCTTACACATGCTGACACTGTGAATTCTTACACATACTGACACTGTGAATCCTTACACATACTGACACTGTGAATCCTTACACATACTGACACTGTGAATCCTTACACATACTGACACTGTGAATCCTTACACATACTGACACTGTGAATCCTTACACATACTGACACTGTGAATTCTTACACATACTGACACTGTGAATCCTTACACATGCTGACACTGTGAATCCTTACACATACTGACACTGTGAATCCTTACACATACTGACACTGTGAATCCTTACACATACTGACACTGTGAATCCTTACACATACTGATGCTGAATTCTTACACATGCTGACAATATATATATATATATATATATATATATATATATATATATATACTTAGAACATATTCCATTATGTGAAGAACATTGGAATGTTGTATATTTACAGTAAATACATTGATTTGAATAGCCAATAGAATTTCATTAGCTCTCATCCTATTGGCTGTTTTGAACAGCCAATAGGATTTCAGTATCTTTCATCTTATTGGCTGATTTGAATCAAATCAGCCAATAGGAATGCAAGGGATGCCATTTTGAAAAGACTCCCTTGCATTGAAGATCCAGTGAACGGCAGTGACCGTATGAAAAGGATGCTCCGCCCCGGATGTCTTCAAGGATGGATCCGCTCTGCGCCGCCGGGATAAGGATAGAAGACTTCACCTGGATGAAGACTTCTCGCCGCCTGGATGAAGACTTCTTGCTACCTGGTTGAGGATGGATGTCTGGACTTCAGAAACTGTGAGTGGATCTTCGGGGGTTAGTGTTCGGTTTCTTTAAAATATTTTTGGGTGGTTTTTTTTTAAGATTAGGGTTTTGGGCTTTAGGTAAAATAGATGAATGCCCTTTTCAGGGCAATGCCCATACAAATGCCCTTTTTCAGGTTAATGGGTAGCTTAGGTTTTTGTTAGAGTTAGGTTTTTATTTTGGGGAGTTGGTTGGGTGGTGGGTTTTATTGTTGGGGGTGTTTGTATTTTTTTCCAGGTAAGACATCCGGCACGGAATATCCTCTTCTTCTGACGTCTTCTTGCTGAATGAATGTTCCTTTAAATGACGTCATCCAAGATGGCGTCCCTTAGATTCCGATTAGCTGATAGAATTCTATCAGCCAATCCGAATTAAGGTTGAAAAAATCCTATTGTAATTTAGTTTTTTTAATTGGTAGTTATTTTAATTTTAGTATAATAGTTTAGTATAATATTTATGTTAGGTTAATTTATAGTTTAAACTTAGTTTTTTTTTAATTTCACAGGTAAGTTTGTATTTATTTTAAGATAGGGATATTGCAATTTTAATATAAAGTTAGGGTTTTTTTAGGTTTAGGGGTTAATTTTCCTGGTTGTCCAGTAAGCTGTAGAGAACAGTCAGCTGGGAGACTGTAAAATCCCAGCCTGCTCTTACTGCACCTGGAGGTGCTTCAAATTCTGTAAGTGCAATCATTTACCTGATACTTTGTTTTCCTGTCCAAACGTTATTGGGCTATGGTTGTTGGTTCTTTTACAGACAAGGAGACTACTATCTGATATGCTCCAGACCTGATACAACTGCTGGATGTAATCAGTGAGCTGGACTACTGCTAAAGTTCCAGCCTGCCTGAATAGCACCATTGGGTGCAATACTCTTGTGAGTATATTTCTTACTGTACTAATCTACATCATCTGTTTTTGTGGTACTAGGCCATTGTGGCGCCTTTTTTTTATTTATTATTATTATTATTATCATCGGTTATTTGTAGAGCACCAACAGATTCCGCAGTGCTATAAATAAAGGCGGAGTACAACAAAACAATTATAGGGATCAAATGGGTAGAGGGCCCTGCCAAAAGTTGCACTGTTGTAGTCAGCTCTTAAGAAGGTGAACTACAAACAGCCGGACTCTTAGGCTTACATGCTAAGAGGGGATAGCAATGGAGGAGAGGAACTGGTATAAAGAAAGGTTTAGCGTAAGTTGTATGCATCCCTGAACAGTAGAGTCTTTAGGGAGCACTTGAAGCTTTTAAAACTAGAAGAGAGTCTTGTGGAGCAAGGCAGAGAGTTCCACAAGATGGGAGCCAGTCTGGAGAAGTCCTGTAAATGGGAGTGTGATGAGGTAACAAGAGAGGAGGAGAGTAGGAGGTCATGAGCAGAGCGAAGGGGACGGGAGGGAGAGTATCTGGAGACAAGGTCTGAGATATAGGGGGGAGCAGTGTAGTTGAGGGCTTTATATGTCAGAATGAGAATTTTGTGTTTGATCCTAGAGGCAAGAGGAAGCCAGTGAAGGGATTGGCAGAGAGGTGCAACAGGTGAAGAGCGACGTGTAAGGAAGATGAGTCTGGCAGAGGCACTCATTATGGATTGTAAAGGAGCTAGGCGGCAGGTGGGGAGACCAGAGAGGACAGAGTTGAAGTAATCGAGGTGGGATAGAATGAAAAGAATGGAAATAATTTTTCTCTTTCCAGATTGCCAAGTACCAGGATTCGACCATCCTTTGACAGATAGCTGCTTGTTCCAACTTTATGGAAAGTGTGTCTATAATGTTTGATTTTGCATTGTTGTGTCAATAAAAGGCGCCCTCTTTGGGATTTTATGTGTGCTTGGGCACACATACGGCTAGATTACGAGTTTTGTCGGTAATGGTGTACAGTGCTAACAAGCATTTTATGCTCACCGCTCACCTACAGACAACGCTGGTATTACGGGTTTTTACAAACCCGGCGTTAGCCGCAGAAAAGTGAGCGGAGAGCAAAATTTAGCTCCACATCTCACCTCAATACCAACGCTGCTTACGGTAGCGGTGAGCTGGCAAAACGTGCTCGTGCACGATTTCCCCATAGAAATCAATGGGGGAGAGACAGCTGAAAAAAATCTAACACCTGCAAAAAAGCAGCGTAAAGCTCCTAACGCAGCCCCATTGATTCCTATGGGGAAATAAAATTTATGTCTACACCTAACACCCTAACATGAACCCCGAGTCTAAACACCCCTAATCTTACACTTATTAACCCCTAATCTGCCACCCCTGACATCGCCGACACCTACATTATATTATTAACCCCTAATCTGCCGCTCCAGACACCGCCGCCACCTACTTTATACTTATTAACCCCTAATCTGCTGCCCCAACATAGCAGACACCTACATTATATTTATTAACCCCTAATCTGCCGACACCAATGTTGCCGTCACCTACCTACACTTATTAACCCCTAATCTGCCGCCCCCAATGTTGCCGCCACTATATTAAAGTTCTTAACCCCTAAACCTAAGTCTAACCCTAACCCTAACCCCCCTAACTTAAATATAATTTAAATAAATCTAAATAAAATAACTACAATTAACTAAATTATTTCTATTTAAAACTAAATACTTAATTATAAAATAAACCCTAAGCTAGATACAATATAACTAATAGTTACATTGTAGCTAGCTTAGGATTTATTTTTTATTTTACAGGCAACTTTATATTTATTTTAACTAGGTACAATAGTTATTAAATATTTATTAACTATTTAATAGCTACCTAGTTAAAATAAAGTCAAATGTACCTGTAAAATAAAACCTAACCTAAGTTACAATTACACCTAACACTACACTATAATTAAATGAATTCCCTAAATTAACTACAATTAACTACAATTAATACAATTATCTAAAGTACAGAAAAAAAACACTAAATTACAGAAAATAATAAAATAATTACAAGTTTTTGAAACTAATTACACCTAATCTAATCCCCCTAATAAAATAAAAAAGCCCCCCAAAATAATAAAAAGCCCTACCCTATACTAAATTACAAATAGCCCTTAAAAGGGCCTTTTGCGGGGCATTGCCCCAAAGTAATCAGCTCTTTTACCTGTAAAAAAAAGTACAATACCCCCCAACATTAAAACCCACCACCCACATACCCAACCCTACTCTAAAACCCACCAAATCCCCCCTTAATAAAACCTAACACTAACCCCTTGAAGATCACCCTACCTTGAGAAGTCTTCACCCAACCGGGCCAAAGTCCTCAACAAAGCCGGTCAAAGTGGTCCTCCAGATGGGCAGAAGTCTTCATCCAAGCCGGGAAAAAGAGGTCCTCCAGACGGGCAGAAGTCTTCATCCAGACGGCATCTTCTATCTTCATCCATCCTGCGCGGAGCGGGTCCATCTTCAAGACATCCGACGCGGAGCATCCTCTTCTTTCGACGTCTTCTTACTAAATGACGGATCCTTTAAGTGACGTCATCCAAGATGGCGTCCCTTCAATTCCGATTGGCTGATAGAATTCTATCAGCCAATCGGAATTAAGGTAGAAAAAAATCTTATTGGCTGATGCAATCAGCCAATAGGATTGAAGTTCAATCCTATTGGCTGATCCAATCAGCCAATAGGATTGAGCTGGCATTCTATTGGCTGATTGGATCAGCCAATAGAATGTGAGCTCAATCCTATTGGCTGATTGCATCAGCCAATAGGATTTTTTCTACCTTAATTCCGATTGGCTGATAGAATTCTATCAGCCAATCGGAATTGAAGGGACACCATTGTTAAGCAGTTGTGAAGCAGTTGTACAATTATGTGAGCTGCTTATGTTGGAGTTTTAGGGGCCGATTTATCAAGCTCCTTAAGGCTCGCAGGAAACAGAAGTTATAAAGCAGCGGTCTAAAAACCGCTGCTCCATAACTTGTCCACCTGCTCTGAGGCTGCATACAGAAATCCACCCAATCAAATACAATCGGGTTGATTGACACCCCCTGCTAGCGGCTGATTGGCCGCGAATCTGCAGGGGGCAGCATTGCACCAGCAGTTCACAAGAACTGCTAGTGCAATGATAAATGCAGAGGGCATATGCTGTCGGCATTTATAAATGTGCAGCGAACATAATACGCTACATTGTATTATGTCCGCTCGCAATATAATAAATATACCGCATAGTTTGGAACATTGCACACTAATTTCATTTACAAGAATTCCCATACAGGGACCTCCTGCCTTTCAAGCCTGTTTGAAGGGTTTTCACATATGAAACATTTATAAAACACTACAATAACTAATGTATCACAAGGTTTTCAAATGCAATAGAATCATAGGGGCCGATTTACCAATGTCTGGCGGACATGATACGCTGTTCTGGTGAACTGCTTGTGCAATGCCTCCCCCTGCAGATTAGCAGCCAATTAGCCACTAGCAGGGGGTGTCAATAAACCCGATCGTATAGGATCGGGCGGATTGATGTCCGCAGCCTCAGAAGCAGCTGACCAGCTAAGGAGCAACGGTCTTAAGACCGCTGCTTCATAACTGCTGTTTCCGGCGAGCCTGAAGGCTTGCGCAGAAACAGGGGCATCAGGGGCCGTTCAGCCCTTGATATATCGGCCCCATAATATCATGTACATGGGGACAATTAGACACCTCTATCTATATGCTAGTAAACACAACTGTTTATATTGATAATTAAAAATAAAAAATATAGTTCTAATCAAACATGAATCTATGCAAATTAAAGTTGTATTTTGAATGTTATGTCCCTTTAAAAGGACAGTTCACTCAAAAATGTTCTCCCATTTAAATTGTTCCCAGCGATCCATTTTACCTGCTGGAGTGTATTTAATTGTTTACAAGTAGCTACTTTACCCCTATTTTGGCATTTGAAATAGCTGATTTAGCTTGTGGCATCCCAACCTATACTGAAAGTTTTGATACTGGAGTCTCAGCTATTGAATAGCCTAAGTAAACACAGCCAGCAGAAGAAATTACACTCACAGTGGGGTGCATGATAGTTAAGTAATAAAATGATACTTTTTCATTGTTCTCTCTATGGGGTAGATTTACCATTGTGCGGATGGACATGACCCGCTGTATCGATCATGTCTGCCGCACATCGATAAATGCTGACAGCATACTGTCTCATTAAGTGTTAGAGTGTAACAGTACTGTTAAATGTATTATTGACAGGTAACCGGACACGCGGTAAATTCAATTGGGCTCAAGCGAATGTAGTATATGCACTACTTCCGACGTGTGCTATAATAAACCCGTATCGTGTGCACAACTTTTAGTGCTCCACTCGTAATACTTCCTGCCTCTGATTTATAGGTGGAGAGGATCAAACCTCTGCAAGTGTGATCAGAAAGGATTCCTTTATTCAGGAAAGGAACAAGAGTTTTTTATTTTTTTTTAGATTAAACTAAAAGTTGAATGTAATGTCCCTTTAACCCATTATTGGCAGCGACGTAACCTCTACATCACCCGTAGCAAGGGGTTTTCAGGGCTGTAACAGAGCGTTACTCACCTACAGTAGCGAGACTATGTTATTTTTGCATGTCTAACTACCTGTCAGCAAGTGCGGCTCTGTAAAACCCCTAGAAGCCCCACAGACAGGCAACATCCAGGATACGTTAGATGGCTTTAAGGGGTTACATTGCTGCCGCTGATCATTCAAAAACTAAGGTAAAAGACGTTTTTGCAGAGATCAGTTATTTCTCATCTGCACAGTGTAAATTAGCTCCCGTGTGATTGTGAATTCATAATTTAGCTAACTCCAGCGACATTACAATTGCTTGTTATAGAGGGGTGCATTCAGCAGTACGTCTGGCAGCGGGGGGTTATTGCAATATGAGCACAAAGATAAGTAAATTACATCCTGCTGATAGAGCATATTCAGTGTCAGTAAAGACACATACGTATTTAATCACCTTAAAACAAGTAGCAGTGTTACCCTTCTAACGTGCGCTATCCCTTTGCACCAATTACTAGCAATTTACTGGCTCTGAACTAAATGAGCTGACAGCATCAGACAGCTTCTTTTCATTTAGTTCTATTATCCTCCGGTATTCAGCAAATATACACTGATGGGAAGATGGGAAGATATTTTGTTTATTGATCACATGTGCCTAATGATCAATAGGGGAGAATTATGCATACAGCAAATTCTGAAGCTGGGTTAGTTCTATACAGATTATATAGGTTACATAAGCAGTGCCCACCAGTGATATTTTACTTGAAGACATCATCATCTGGTTAGTGGGCAAATATATGTTCTAATATATTCATTTTACTATACTTGTTACAATTTAAAGAATTAAGGAACAACCTGCTAGTTAGTTTCTGATTAGGATAATCAGCAAAAATACAGTAAAGGTACAAATCTCCAAATCCAGAATTCCAAATTCAAAAATTATTCTGAAATCCAAACTTTTTAATTAATATTTATTGTTTAAATAAAATTAGCAAACATTACTATTTTTCCCTGCCTTTAAGTAACAATCGTCCATGCCTTTTTTGTGTGTTCTATAATGCAAATAATAGTCTATATGTATTTAAACAACAAATATTGCCTTTCTGATTACTATACTGAGGGAACTATCTAACAAAAGTAATACAAATGATATAAAACTACCTTTATCCTACATCTATCAGCTGACATGTAAATATTGCCTAAATTACATAAGATATTTGTAGTTAAACTTCCATCCCCTCTCCAAACATTTTCAATGCAAATATTCAGAAATCCAAACCTTTTCCAATCCCAAGCAGTTTGGACCAAGGGTTTTGTAGCTGTACTCACCTAAAGCGTGGTTTACAAGAAAATACCATTGCTCAGTTCCTGTAAACACTCTTGCATAACAGATAAGAAATTATTTGCGTATGTCCTGGTCTAATTTTATACAGAGAGAACATTAGAGATGTGCTAATAACAAATGAGGTGTATGAATGGTGTTATATTGTTTGGTTAATAAGCTCCTCTGTACAGGGGGTCTGACCATTCATTTGTCCATCGTCCCCTATACAATCCTGCTATAGTATTACTAATGACGGATGTTACGGACAGCCGGTCAGGCACTAAATGCTGATTTCAGTTATACAGAGTTTTATGTTCAGACCCCTGCTCCATAACCCTATCTGCCTGCTCTGAGCAGTGAGACAGGAATCGCCAGAATTCAACCTGATCGAGTACGATCGGGTTGATTGACACCTCCCAGCTGGCGGCCCATTGGCCGTGAGTCTGCAGGGGGCAGCGTTGCACCATCAGCTCTTGTGAGCTGCTGGTGAAATGCTGAATATGGAGAGCGTATTACTCTCCGCATTCAGCGCTGTCTTGCGGACCTGATCCGCACTGTCGGATCAGGTCCGCAAGACATTTGATAAATAGGCCCCATAGGGTCAGATTACAAGTGGGGCACTATTTAGCACTTTCCCTCGTGGGATAACCAGAAATAAAGTTGGCCGCGAGTCTGCAGGGGGCGGCGTTGCACCAGCAGCTCTTGTGAGCTGCTGGTGCAATGCTGAATACGAAGAGCGTATTGCTCTCCGCATTCAGCGAGGTCTTGCGGACCTGATCTGCACTGTCGGATCAGGTCCGCAAGATCTTTGATAATTCGGCCTCCATGTGTGTGCAGGTTAGCACTCGGATCACAGTTTGAAAGTGAAACTTTTGCGTGTGAGTGAAACCTGACGCATTATCTAACTTTGGATATTGTGACCTCACTAACTTATTCTCTCTAAAGACTTCAATGGAGAGCACTACTGGAAAAAAAAATAACTCTTATCACTCACGCACTATACCCAACAGGAGTTACGAATAGTTCACAATCCAATGTTCTTCACATACAGGACAATGTTATTTTTATTTTAAATACATTTGTTTTTATATATATATATATATATTCCTTTACCTGTATATGAGGGCCTATTTATCAAAGCATCAACCGAAAATACGCTGGAATTCTGCATTGTAATTTTCGCAAGATTGATCCGCCGTAGTTATCAAAGCGTCAAGATGGGCAAATGTTGAAATTTGTGACGTAAAATACAATTCCGCAATCTCAATCCGACACAGATTGATGCGAGTTGAAAACCGTGGTATTCGAGCGGAATCATGTTCATTTGACCTCCTAACAGACACCTTTTGAAGCTCTCACGGAGTTATCAAAAATTCTACAGTTACTCTTGCGTCTTTAAAACACAGAAAGCTTATGTTCGATGCTGCAAGAGAATGAAGTATATTAAATAATAAAAGTAAATTAAAAACTTTATTAAAATTGTATACCCTTTCTAAATCAAACAATATTATTGCTCCACATTTGTTGCACTACGTGCTTGTGCACGATTTCCCCATAGGAATCAATTAAAAAAAAATCTAACACCTGCAAAAAAGCAGCGCAAAGCTCCCTAACTCAGCTCCATTGATTCCTATGGGGAATTAAAAGTTATGTCTACACCTAAAACCCTAACATGAACCCAGAGTCTAAACACCCCTAATCTTACACTTATTAACCCCTAATCTGCCGCCCTTGACATCGCCAACACCTACATTATATTATTAACCCCTAATCTGCCGCTCCGGACACTGCCGCCACCTACATTATACTTATGAACCCCTAATCTGCTGCCCTAACACCCTAACATGAACCCCGAGTCTAAACACCCCTAATCTTACACTTATTAACCCCTAATCTGCCGCACTTAACATCGCTGACACCTACATTATATTTATTAACCCCTAATCTGCCGCCCCTAATGTCGCTGCCACCTACCTAGATTATTAACCCCTAATCTGCCGCCCCCAACATAGCCGCCACTATAATAAATGTATTAACCCCTAAACCGCCACACTCCCACCTCGCAAACATTAGTTAAATATTATTAACCCCTAATCTGCCGGCCCTAACATCGCCGCCACCTACCTACATTTATTAACCCCTAATCTGCCGCCCCCAATGTCGCCGCCACTATATTAAAGTTATTAACCCCTAAACGTAAGTCTAACCCTAAACCTAACCTAACACCCCCTAACTTAAATATAATTTAAATAAATCTAAATAAATATTCCTATCATTAACTAAATTATTCCTATTTAAAACTTAATACTTACCTGTAAAATAAACCTTAAGCTAGCTACAATATAACTAATAGTTACATTGTAGCTAGCTTAGGGTTTATTTTTATTTTACAGGCAACTTTGTATTTATTTTAACTAGGTAGAATAGTTATTAAATAGTTATTAACTATTTAACAACTACCTAGTTAAAATAAGACAAATTTACCTGTAAAATAAAACCTAACCTAAGTTACACAAACACCTAACACTACACTATAATTAAATAAATGAACTAAATTAAATACAATTACCTAAATTAAATTAAATTAGCTAAAGTAAAAAAAAAAAAAAACACACTAAATTACAGAAAATAATAAACAAATTACAGAAATTTAAACTAATTACACCTAATCTAATAGCCCCCAAAATAAAAAAAAAAAACCCTAGCCTAAACTAAACTACCAATAGCCCTTAAAAGGGTCTACAATAACAATAACACCCTGAAGATCGACTTACCAGGAGACGTCTTCATCCAAGCCGGGCAGAAGTGGTCCTCCAGACAGGCAGAAGTCTTCATCCAAGCCGGACAGAAGTGGTCCTCCAGACGGACATAAGTCTTCATCAAGATGGCATCTTCTATCTTCATCCATCCGGCGCGGAGCAGGTCCATCTTCAAGACATCCGACGCAGAGCATCATCTTCATCCGACGACTAAAAAGAATGAAGGTACCTTTAAGTGATGGCATCCAAGATGGCATCCCTTAGATTCCAATTGGCTGATAGAATTCTATCAGCCAATAGAATGCAAGCTCAATCCTATTGGCTGATTGGATCAGCCAATAGGATTGAACTTTAATCCTATTGGCTGATTGCATCAGCCAATAGGATTTTTTCAACTTAATTCTGATTGGCTGATAGAAAAAAATTGGCTGTCTAAGGGACACCATCTTGAATGACGTCACTTAAAGGTACCTTCATTCGTCTTTAGTCGTCGGATGAAAAGGATGCTCCGCGTCGGATGTCTTGAAGATGGACCCGCTCCGCGCCGGATGGATGAAGATAGAAGATGCCTTCTGGATGAAGACTTCTGCCCATCTGGAGGACCACTTCTGCCCGGCTTGGATGAAGACTTCTGCCTGTCTGGAGGACCACTTCCCCCGGCTTGGATGAAGACGTCTCCCGGTAAGTCGATCTTCAGGGTGTTATTGTTAAGTTTTTTTATGGGTGTATTGGGTGGGTTTTATTTTTTAGATTAGGGTTTGGGAGGCAAAAGAGCTAACTGCCCTTTTATGGGCAATGCCCATCCAAATGCCCTTTTCAGGGCAATGGGGAGCTGAGGTTTTTTTAGCTAGTATTTTATTTGGGGGGTTGGTTGTGTGGGTGGTGGGTTTTACTGTTGGGTGGGTTGTTTGTATTTTTTTTACAGGTTAAAGAGCTGATTACTTTGGGGCAATGCCCCGCAAAAGGCACTTTTAAGGGCTATTGGTAGTTTAGTTTAGGGTAGGGTTTTTTTTATTTTGGGTGGGCTTTTTTATTTTAATAGGGCTATTAGATTAGGTGTAATTAGTTTAAATTTCTGTAATTTGTTCATTATTTTCTGTAATTTAGTGGGGGGTTTTTTGTACTTTGGCTAATTTAATTTAATGTAGGTAATTTTATTTAAAGGGACAGTCTAGTCCAAAATAAACTTTCATGATTCAGATAGGGCATGTAATTGTAAACAATTTTCCAATTTAATTGTATCACCAATTTTGCTTTGTTCTCTTGGTATTCTTAGTTGAAAGCTTAACCTAGGAGGTTCATATGCTAATTTCTTAGACCTTGAAGGCCGCCTCTTAAGAATGCATTTTACCAGGATTTTCACCACTAGAGGGTGTTAGTTCATGAATTTCATATAGATAACACTGTGCTCATGCACGTGAAGTTACCTGGGAGCTATCACTGATTGGCTAAACTGCAAGTCTGTCAAAAGAACTGAAAAAAGGGGAAGTTTGCAAAGGCTCAGATACAAGATAATCAAAGAGGTAAAAAATATATAAATATAACTGTGTTGGTTATGCAAAACTGGGGAATGGGTAAAAAAGGGATTATCTATCTTTTAAAACAATAACAATTCTGGTGTAGACTGTCCCTTTAATTTAGTTAATTTATTTAATTATAGTGTAGTGTTAGGTGTTAGTGTAACTTAGATTAGGTTTTATTTTACAGGTAAATTTGTCTTTATTTTGACTAGGTAGTTATTAAATAGTTAATAACTATTTAATAACTATTCTATCTAGTTAAAATAAATACAAACTTGCCTGTAAAATAAAAATAAATCCTAAACTAGCTACAATGTAACTATTAGTTATATTGTAGCTATCTTAGGGTTTATTTTACAGGTAAGTATTTAGTTTTAAATATGAATAATTTAGTTAATGATAGTAATATTTATTTAGATTTATTTAAATTATACTTAAGTTAGGGGGTGTTAGGTTTAGGGTTAGACTTAGGTTTAGTGGTTAATAACTTTAATATAGTGGCGGCGACGTTGGGGGCGACAGATTAGGGGTTAATAAATGTAGGTAGGTGGCGGCGATGTTAGGGCTGGCAGATTAGGGGTTAATAATATTTAACTAATGTTTGCGAGGTGGAGTGCGGCAGTTTAGGGGTTAATATGTTTATTATATTATATTGGCGGCGATGTTGGGGGCGAAAGATTAGGGGTTAATAAGTGTAGGTAGGTGGCTTTGACATTGGGGCGGAAGATTAGGGGTTAATAAATATAATGTAGGTGTCGGCGATGTTGGGGTCAGCAGATTAGGGGTTCATACATATAATGTAGGTGGCGGCGGTGTCCGGAGTGGCAGATTAGGGGTTAAAAATTTTATTTTAGTATTTGCGATGCAGGAGGGCCTCAGTTTAGGGGTTAGCACTTTAGTTATGAGTTTTATTCTACGGCGTTGTACCATAAAACTCATAACTACTGATGACCCCATTTTCACCTCTTGGCTGAGATATAATCAACTAGTGCACTACATAACACATCTTAAATGCAAAGACCAACTAACCAGAGACCTCACTCCATTTGAACGACTTTGCATCACAAACAACCCCCAGAGGCGACTGATTTCCCTCATCTACAAATTACTGTTGACTGGCCCTGACACTCCACCTCCCATGTATATAGCTTCATGGCATAGGGAACTTGGCATGGAACACTCTCATGAGGAGTGGTGCCGGGCTTTCTCCTTGGTAAGGCGATCATCAGTATCGGCTACCGTACAGGAGATCCAACTAAAATTACAATGCAGATGGTATCATACTCCGAGTAGGATACATCGCCTTTTCCCTAGGGCCAACCCCCTGTGCTGGAGGGATTGTGGCGAGCTCGGCACGCTCACACATATCTGGTGGTCGTGCCCGAAGCTGGATAGCTTTTGGGCGGGAGTGTTGGGGAAAATATCGGACATCATGGAAATAGAGGTCCCCAAGTCCCTAGAAACATTACTTTTTTTAAATCTACCTAAAATTAAAAATGCGCTCTATCGGCCCCTGCTACTATTAATGCTCACAGGAGCAAAACGTCTGATTCCCAAAAAATGGAAATCGCCTGATCCCCACATCGGGCGACTGGCAGTCTTCTGTATCTGACCTCCTAGCACTAGAAAAGCTACACTATCTCAAGATAGGCCAAATCTCAGTTTATGAGATGATGTTGGAAAGATGGAACAGTTCTCTAGAATAAATGAGTACTGACTCTGCGGTCATTGTTTCCTAACAGACTAATCCCCTCCCTTCCCCACGTATTTAATTTTTTTTTTTTTTCCTCTTGCTCTCTTTCCCGCTCCCCTCTTCCCCCATCTTTTCTCTCCCTGTGTACCGCCTCTCTACGTTCTTCACCCCTCTTCTTTCTCTACTCTGCCTTCACTCTTACAACTAGAAGCTACCTGCTTTGTGTGCTGAGACAGAGAGAGGTAATTTTTTGGCTAACCAGGATTTCGCTATATGTTATTATTAGTTTTATTTGTTTGAAAAATACTAGACAAAAATCAAGCTATTGAAAGGCCGTCATTATTGACCATCTCTGAATATTGTATTCATGTTTGTAACAAATGTCTTGCATGACGTACCTAATCTATGTAATGTTATTTATTACCTTATAATAAAGCTTGTTTATAAATAAAAAAAAAACAACTCATAACTACTGACTTTTAAATGCGTTAGGACTCTTGATGGGGTAGGGTGTACCGCTCACTTGTTGGCCTTCCAGGACAGACTCGTAATATCAGGCTATGGAAGTCCCATAGAAAAAAGACTTTACAAAGTTTACGTAAGTCTTTTTGCGATAACGCTAAAGAAGTGTGTGGTGACCCTAAACCTTTAAGACTTGTAATACCAGTGGGCGTAAAAAAGCAGCTTTAGGGCCTCTTAACGCTGCTTTTTTACCCTAACGCACAACTCGTAATCTAGCCGTTACTTTTTATTTTTTGGAAAAATCTATGTGTACCATGTTTAAGTCATGTAATACAAGTCCCACTCTTCACTTCGCGCCATATTTGACTCAACACTTTTCACACCAATTATTAAGCAAACTCCTAAACAACCCACACACTGGTGAATTTTTCCACCACTTTTGATTGGAATATGCATAATCACATGATTTATGACATCAGCCAATCTGATTCAAATACACATTATAAACTATCACTAACAAATCAAATTGCTCGATACTTCTGTCACTGATAACTCATCAGAACTTGTAAGTGCCATTTGTTACATTGTGTATTATACTTTGAAAGTATTTATATGTGAAATTAGTATTAAAGTTAAACATTGATGCTGACATTAGGACACACAGTGTAATATTTTAGACAAGGATTTTAAAATTCGAATTGATGTTTGATTCAATATAATCTTAAGATGATAGCGCAAAGGGATAGCCCACCTAACATTAAACTGTCATGAATCAGATACAGCAGAAATTAAAATCACCTCTTTACTGTCATGATATTTTCAGTGTTTTTTTTTCCTTCGCTTGAACTTCTTTTTCAGTAAAAAAGGTCATCTTATATGCCAGCCCATTTTATAACACCTGTGAAGGGGTGGTTTTAAAACTAGATTGCAATCAGGAGGGGTTACACAGGTACAGAGTGAAACTTGGCCCAGCTCTTAAAGGGACAGGAAACCACAAAATATTCTTTCATGATTTGGACAGAACATACAACTTTCCAATTTACTTCAATTATCAAATTTGCTTCATTCTCTTGTTATCCTTTGCTGAAGGAACAGCATTGCACTACTGGCAGCTAGCTGAACACATCTATTTAGCCAATCACAAGAGACAAATGTGTGCAGGCACCAATCCGCGTCTAGCTCCCACTAGTGTAGGATATGTGAGTATTCTTTTTCAACAAGGGATACCAAGAGAACAAAGCACATTTGAAAATAGAAGTGAATTTTAAAGTGTTTTAAAATTACCGGCTCTATCGGAATCATGCAACTTAATTTTTACTTTACTATCCCTTTAAAATATCCATAGATTGCAAATAAATACATATGATACTCTGATTACATGTTATAGACAACAGACTAATAATACATTTACACTATATACATATAGAGGTATAAATAAACACAGAGATATGACAGACAACAGAATAATAATACATTTACACTATATACATATAGAGGTATAAATAAACACAGAGATATGACAGACAACAGCATAATAATACATTTACACTATATACATATAGAGGTATAAATAAACACAGAGATATGACAGACAACATAATAATATTACATTTACACTATATACATATAGAGGTATAAATAAACACAGAGATATGACAGACAAACAACAGAATAATACATTTAAACTATATACATATAGAGGTATAAATAAACACAGAGATATGACAGACAACAGAATAATAATACAGTTACACTATATACATATAGAGGTATAAATAAACACAGAGATATGACAGACAACAGAATAATAATACATTTACACTATATACATATAGAAGTATAAATAAACACAGAGATATGAAAGACAACAGACTAATAATACATTTACACTATATACATATAGAGGTATAAATAAACACAGAGATATGACAGACAACAGACTACAGGGAGTGCAGAATTATTAGGCAAATTAGTATTTTGACCATATCATCCTCTTTATGCATGTTGTCTTACTCCAAGCTGTATAGGCTCGAAAGCCTACTACCAATTAAGCATATTAGGTGATGTGCATCTCTGTAATGAGAAGGGGTGTGGTCTAATGACATCAACACCCTATATCAGGTGTGCATAATTATTAGGCAACTTCCTTTCCTTTGGCAAAATGGGTCAAAAGAAGGACTTGACAGGCTCAGAAAAGTCAAAAATAGTGAGATATCTTGCAGAGGGATGCAGCACTCTTAAAATTGCAAAGCTTCTGAAGCTTGATCATCGAACAATCAAGCGTTTCATTCAAAATAGTCAACAGGGTCGCAAGAAGCGTGTGGAAAAACCAAGGCGCAAAATAACTGCCCATGAACTGAGAAAAGTCAAGCGTGCAGCTGCCAAGATGCCACTTGCCACCAGTTTGGCCATATTTCAGAGCTGCAACATCACTGGAGTGCCCAAAAGCACAAGGTGTGCAATACTCAGAGACATGGCCAAGGTAAGAAAGGCTGAAAGACGACCACCACTGAACAAGACACACAAGCTGAAACGTCAAGACTGGGCCAAGAAATATCTCAAAACTGATTTTTCTAAGGTTTTATGGACTGATGAAATGAGAGTGAGTCTTGATGGGCCAGATGGATGGGCCCGTGGCTGGATTGGTAAAGGGCAGAGAGCTCCAGTCCGACTCAGACGCCAGCAAGGTGGAGGTGGAGTACTGGTTTGGGCTGGTATCATCAAAGATGAGCTTGTGGGGCCTTTTCAGGTTGAGGATGGAGTCAATCTCAACTCCCAGTCCTACTGCCAGTTTCTGGAAGACACCTTCTTCAAGCAGTGGTACAGGAAGAAGTCTGCATCCTTCAAGAAAAAAATTATTTTCATGCAGGACAATGCTCCATCACACGCGTCCAAGTACTCCACAGCGTGGCTGGCAAGAAAGGGTATAAAAGAAGAAAATCTAATGACATGGCCTCCTTGTTCACCTGATCTGAACCCCATTGAGAACCTGTGGTCCATCATCAAATGTGAGATTTACAAGGAGGGAAAACAGTACACCTCTCTGAACAGTGTCTGGGAGGCTGTGGTTGCTGCTGCACGCAATGTTGATGGTGAACAGATCAAAACACTGACAGAATCCATGGATGGCAGGCTTTTGAGTGTCCTTGCAAAGAAAGGTGGCTATATTGGTCACTGATTTGTTTTTGAATGTCAGAAATGTATATTTGTGAATGTTGAGATGTTATATTGGTTTCACTGGTAAAGATAAATAATTGAAATGGGTATATATTTGTTTTTTGTTAAGTTGCCTAATAATTATGCACAGTAATAGTCACCTGCACACACAGATGTCCCCCTAAAATAGCTAAAACTAAAAACAAACTAAAAACTATTTCCAAAAATATTCAGCTTTGATATTAATGAGTTTTTTGGGTTCATTGAGAACATGGTTGTTGTTCAATAATAAAATTAATCCTCAAAAATACAACTTGCCTAATAATTCTGCACTCCCTGTAATAATACAGTTACACTATATACATATAGAGGTATAAATAAACACAGAGATATGACAGACAACAGAATAATAATACATTTACACTATATACATATAGAGGTATAAATAAACACAGAGATATGACAGACAACAGACTAATAATACATTTACACTATATACATATAGAGGTATAAATAAACACAGAGATATGACAGACAACAGAATAATAATACAGTTACACTATATACATATAGAGGTATAAATAAACACAGAGATATGACAGACAACAGAATAATAATACATTTACACTATATACATATAGGTGTATAAATAAACACATAGATATGACAGACAACAGAATAATAATACATTTACACTATATACATATAGAGGTATAAATAAACACAGAAATATGACAAACAGAATAATAATACATTTACACTATATACATGTAATGGTATAAATAAACACAGAGATATGACAGACAACAGAATAATACATTTACACTATATACATATAGAGGTATAAATAAACACAGAGATATGACAGACAACAGAATAATAATACATTTACACTATATACATATAGAGGTATAAATAAACACAGAGATATGACAGACAACAGAATAATAATACAGTTACACTATATACATATAGAGGTATAAATAAACACAGAGATATGACAGACAACAGACTAATAATACAGTTACACTATATACATATAGAGGTATAAATAAACACAGAGATATGACAGACAACAGAATAATAATACATTTACACTATATACATATAGTGGTATAAATAAACACAGAGATATGACAGACAACAGAATAATAATACATTTATACAATATACATATATAGGTATAAATAAACACAGAGATATGACAGACAACAGAATAATAATACAGTTACACTATATACATATAGAGGTATAAATAAACACAGAGATATGACAGACAACAGAATAATAATACATTTACACTATATACATATAGAGGTATAAATAAACACAGAGATATGACAGACAACAGACAAATAATACAGTTACACTATATACATATAGAGGTATAAATAAACAGAGAGATATGACAGACAACAGAATAATAATACAGTTACACTATATACATATAGAAGTATAAATAAACACAGAGATATGACGGACAACAGACTAATAATACATTTACAATATATACATATAGAGGTATAAATAAACACAGAGATATGACAGACAACAGACTAATAATACATTTATACTATATACATATAGAGATATAAATAAACACAGAGATATGACAGACAACAGAATAATAATACAGTTACACTATATACATATAGAGGTATAAATAAACACAGAGATATGACAGACAACAGACTAATAATACAGTTACACTATATACATATAGAGGTATAAATAAACACAGAGATATGACAGACAACAGAATAATAATACATTTACACTATATACATATAGAGGTATAAATAAACACAGATATATGACAGATAACAGACTAATAATACAGTTACACTATATACATATAGAGGTATAAATAAACACAGAGATATGACAGACAACAGACTAATAATACAGTTACACTATATACATATAGAGGTATAAATAAACACAGATATATGACAGACAACAGACTAATAATACAGTTACACTATATACATATAGAGGTATAAATAAACACAGATATATGACAGACAAATGAATAATAATACAGTTACACTATATACATATAGAGATATAAATAAACACACAGATATGACAGACAACAGACTAATAATACAGTTACACTATATACATATAGAGGTATAAATAAACACAGAGATATGACAGACAACAGAATAATAATAAATTTACAATATATACATATAGAGGTATAAATAAACACAGAGATATGACAGACAACAGACAAATAATACAGTTACACTATATACATATAGAGGTATAAATAAACAGAGAGATATGACAGACAACAGACTAATAATACAGTTACACTATATACATATAGAGATATAAATAAACACAGAGATATGACAGACAACAGAATAATAATACATTTACACTATATACATATAGAGGTATAAATAAACAAAGAGATATGACAGATAACAGAATAATTATACATTTACACTATATACATATAGAGGTATAAATAAACACAGAGATATGACAGACAACAGACTAATAATACATTTACACTATATACATATAGAGGTATAAATAAACACAGAGATATGACAGACAGAATAATAATACATTTACACTATATACATATAGAGGTATAAATAAACACAGATATATGACAGACAACAGACTAATAATACAGTTACACTATATACATATAGAGGTATAAATAAACACAGAGATATGACAGACAACAGACTAATAATACATTTACACTATATACATATAGAGGTATAAATAAACACAGAGATATGACAGACAACAGAATAATAATACATTTACATTATATACATATAGAGGTATAAATAAACACAGAGATATGACAGACAACAGACTAATAATACAGTTACACTATATACATATAGAGGTATAAATAAACACAGAGATATGACAGACAACAGAATAATAATACAGCTACACTATATACATATAGAGGTATAAATAAACACAGAGATATGACAGATAACAGACTAATAATACAGTTCCACTATATACATATAGAGTTATAAATAAACACAGAGATATGACAGACAACAGACTAATAATACATTTACACTATATACATATAGAAGTATAAATAAACACAGAGATATGACAGACAACAGACTAATAATACATTTACACTATATACATATAGAGGTATAAATAAACACAGAGATATGACAGACAACAGACTAATAATACATTTACACTATATACATATAGAGGTATAAATAAACACAGAGATATGACAGACAACAGACTAATAATACATTTACACTATATACATATAGAGGTATAAATAAACACAGAGATATGACAGACAACAGACTAATAATACATTTACACTATATACATATAGAGGTATAAATAAACACAGTAATATGACAGACAAACAACATAATAATAATACAGTTACACTATATACATATAGAGATATAAATAAACACAGAGATATGACAGACAACAGAATAATAATACATTTACATTATATACATATAGAGGTATAAATAAACACAGAGATATGACAGACAACAGACTAATAATACAGTTACACTATATACATATAGAGGTATAAATAAACACAGAGATATGACAGACAACAGAATAATAATACAGCTACACTATATACATATAGAGGTATAAATAAACACAGAGATATGACAGACAACAGACTAATAATACATTTACACTATATACATATAGAGGTATAAATAAACACAGAGATATGACAGACAACAGAATAATAATACAGTTACACTATATAAATATAGAGGTATAAATAAACACAGAGATATGACAGACAACAGAATAATAATACATTTACACTATATACATATAGAGGTATAAATAAACACAGAGATATGACAGACAACAGAATAATAATACAGTTACACTATATACATATAGAGGTATAAATAAACACAGAGATATGACAGACAACAGAATAATAATACAGTTACACTATATACATATAGAGGTATAAATAAACACAGAGATATGACAGACAACAGAATAATAATACAGTTACATTATATACATATAGAGGTATAAATAAACACAGAGATGTGACAGACAACAGAATAATAATACATTTACACTATATACATATAGAGGTATAAATAAACACAGAGATATGACAGACAACATAATAATAATACATTTACACTATATACATATAGAGGTATAAATAAACACAGAGATATGACAGACAACAGAATAATAATACATTTACACTATATACATATTGAGGTATAAATAAACACAGAGATATGACAGACAACAGCATAATAATACATTTACATTATATACATATAGAGGTATAAATAAACACAGAGATATGACAGACAACAGACTAATAATACAGTTACACTATATACATATAGAGGTATAAATAAACACAGAGATATGACAGACAACAGAATAATAATACATTTACACTATATACATATAGAGGTATAAATAAACACAGGGATATGACAGACAACAGAATAATAATACATTTACACTATATACATATAGAGGTATAAATAAACACAGAGATATGACAGACAACAGAATAATAATACATTTACACTATATACATATAGAGGTATAAATAAACACAGAGATATGACAGACAGAATAATAATACATTTACACTATATACATATAGAGGTATAAATAAACACAGATATATGACAGACAACAGAATAATAATACAGTTACACTATATACATATAGAGGTATAAATAAACACAGAGATATGACAGACAACAGACTAATAATACATTTACACTATATACATATAGAGGTATAAATAAACACAGAGATATGACAGACAACAGACTAATAATACAGTTACACTATATACATATAGAGGTATAAATAAACACAGAGATATGACAGACAACAGAATAATAAGTTTAAAATTGTTGTTATATTTTTCTTATGTTTGTAAATATTTTTTTATTTTTTGTAACTTAGTTCTTTTTTATTTTTTGTACTTTAGCTAGTTTATTTAATTGTATTTATTTGTAGCAATTGTATTTAATTAATTTATTGATAGTGTAGTGTTAGGTTAATTGTAGGTAATTGTAGGTAGTTTATTTAATTAATTTATTGATAGTCTAGTGTTAGGTTTATTTGTAACTTAGGTTAGGATTTCTTTTACAGGTAAATTTGTAATTATTTTAACTATTTTAGCTATTAAATAGTTCTTAACTATTTAATAGCTATTGTACCTGGTTAAAATAAATACAAAGTTACCTGTAAAATAAATATAAATCCTAAAATAGCTATAATATAATTATAATTTATATTGTAGCTATATTAGGATTTATTTTACAGGTAAGTATTTAGCTTTAAATTGGAATAATTTATTTAATAAGAGTTAATTAATTTCGTTAGATTTAAATTATATTTAACTTAGGGGGGTGTTAGTATTAGGGTTAGACTTAGCTTTAGGGGTTAATACATTTATTAGAATAGCGGCGAGATTCGGTCGGCAGATTAGGGGTTAATAATTGAAGTTAGGTGTCGGCGATGTTAGGGAGGGCAGATTAGGGGTTAATACTATTTATGATAGGGTTAGTGAGGCTGATTAGGGGTTAATAACTTTATTATAGTAGCGCTCAGGTCCGGTCGGCAGATTAGGGGTTAATAAGTGTAGGCAGGTGGAGGCGACGTTGTGGGGGGCAGATTAGGGGGTTAATAAATATAATACAGGGGTCGGCGGTGTTAGGGGCAGCAGATTAGGGGTACATAAGGATAACGTAGGTGGCGGCACTTTGCGGTCGGCAGATTAGGGGTTAATAAGTGTAGGCAGGTGGAGGCGACGTTGAGGGGGGCAGATTTGGGGTTAATAAATATAATACAGGGGTCGGCGGTGTTAGGGGCAGCAGATTAGCGGTACATAAGGATAACGTAGGTGGCGGTCGGCAGATTAGGGGTTAAAAAATTTTTTTAGAGTGTCGGCGATGTGGGGGGACCTCGGTTTTGGGGTACATAGGTAGTTTATGGGTGTAAGTGTACTTTAGAGCACAGTAGTTAAGAGCTTTATAAACCGGCGTTAGCCCAGAAAGCTCTTAACTACTGACTTTTTTCCTGCGGCTGGAGTTTTGTCGTTAGATGTCTAACGCTCACTTCAGAAACGACTCTAAATACCGGAGTTAGAAAAATCCCATTGAAAAGATAGGATACGCAATTGACGTAAGGGGATCTGCGGTATGGAAAAGTCGCGGCTGGAAAGTGAGCGTTAGAACCCTATTTTGAGTGACTCCAAATGCCGGCGGTAGCCTAAAACCAGCGTTAGGAGCCTCTAACGCTGGTTTTCACGGCTAACGCCAAACTCTAAATCTAGGCCAGAGATATGACAGACAACAGACTAATAATACATTTATACTATATACATATAGAGATATAAATAAACACAGATATATGACAGACAACAGAATAATAATACATTTACACTATATACATATAGAGGTATAAATAAACACAGAGATAAGACAGACAACAGACTAATAATACATTTATACTATATACATATAGAGGTATAAATAAACACAGAGATATGACAGACAACAGAATAATAATACATTTACACTATATACATATAGAGGTATAAATAAACACAGAGATATGACAGACAACAGACTAATAATACAGTTACACTATATACATATAGAGGTATAAATAAACACAGAGATATGACAGACAACAGAATAATAATACATTTACACTATATACATATAGAGGTATAAATAAACACAGAGATATGACAGACAACAGACTAATAATACATTTACACTATATACATATACAGGTATAAATAAACACAGAGATATGACAGACAACAGACTAATAATACATTTACACTATATACATATAGAGGTATAAATAAACACAGAGATATGACAGACAACAGACTAATAATACAGTTACACTATATACATATAGAGGTATAAATAAACACAGAGATATGACAGACAACAGAATAATAATACATTTACACTATATACATATAGAGGTATAAATAAACACAGAGATATGACAGACAACAGACTAATAATACATTTACACTATATACATATAGAGGTATAAATAAACACAGAGATATGACAGACAACAGACTAATAATACAGTTACACTATATACATATAGAGGTATAAATAAACACAGAGATATGACAGACAACAGAATAATAATACAGTTACACTATATACATATAGAGGTATAAATAAACACAGAGATATGATAGACAACAGAATAATAATACATTTACACTATATACATATAGAGGTATAAATAAACACAGAGATATGACAGACAACAGACTAATAATACAGTTACACTATATACATATAGAGGTATAAATAAACACAGAGATATGACAGACAACAGACTAATAATACATTTACACTATATACATATAGAGGTATAAATAAACACAGAGATATGACAGACAACAGACTAATAATACATTTACACTATATACATATAGAGGTATAAATAAACACAGAGATATGACAGACAACAGAATAATAATACAGTTACACTATATACATATAGAGGTATAAATAAACACAGAGATATGACAGATAACAGACTAATAATACAGTTACACTATATACATATAGAGGTATAAATAAACACAGAGATATGACAGACAACAGAATAATAATACATTTACACTATATACATATAGAGGTATAAATAAACACAGAGATATGACAGACAACAGAATAATAATACATTTACACTATATACATATAGAGGTATAAATAAACACAGAGATATGACAGACAACAGACTAATAATACATTTACACTATATACATATAGAGGTATAAATAAACACAGAGATATGACAGACAACAGACTAATAATACAGTTACACTATATACATATAGAGGTATAAATAAACACAGAGATATGACAGACAACAGAATAATAATACATTTACACTATATACATATAGAGGTATAAATAAACACAGAGATATGACAGACAGAATAATAATACATTTACACTATATACATACAGAGGTATAAATAAACACAGAGATGTGACAGACAACAGACTAATAATACATTTACACTATATACATATAGAGGTATAAATAAACACAGAGATATGACAGACAACAGAATAATAATACAGTTACACTATATACATATAGAGATATAAATAAACACAGAGATATGAAAGACAACAGAATAATAATACATTTACACTATATACATATTGAGGTATAAATAAACACAGAGATATGACAGACAACAGCATAATAATACAGTTACACTATATACATATAGAGGTATAAATAAACACAGAGATATGACAGACAACAGAATAATAATACATTTACACTATATACATATAGAGGTATAAATAAACACAGAGATATGACAGACAACAGACTAATAATACAGTTACACTATATACATATAGAGGTATAAATAAACACAGAGATGTGACAGACAACAGAATAATAATACAGTTACACTATATACATATAGAGGTATAAATAAACACAGAGATATGACAGACAACAGAATAATAATACTGTTACACTATATACATATAGAGGTATAAATAAACACAGATATATGGCAGACAACAGAATAATAATACATTTACATTATATACATATAGAGGTATAAATAAACACAGAGATATGACAGACAGAATAATAATACATTTACACTATATACATATAGAGGTATAAATAAACACAGAGATATGACAGACAACAGACTAATAATACAGTTACACTATATACATATAGAGGTATAAATAAACACAGAGATATGACAGACAACAGACTAATAATACAGTTACACTATATACATATAGAGGTATAAATAAACACAGAGATATGACAGACAACAGACTAATAATACAGTTACACTATATACATATAGAGGTATAAATAAACACAGAGATATGACAGACAGAATAATAATACATTTACACTATATACATATAGAGGTATAAATAAACACAGAGATATGACAGACAACAGAATAATAATACATTTACACTATATACATATAGAGGTATAAATAAACACAGAGATATGACAGACAACAGACTAATAATAATACATTTACACTATATACATATAGAGGTATAAATAAACACAGAGATATGACAGACAAAAGAATAATAATACATTTACACTATATACATATAGAGGTATAAATAAACACAGAGATATGACAGACAACAGACTAATAATACAGTTACACTATATACATATAGAGGTATAAATAAACACAGATATGACAGACAACAGAATAATAATACAGTTACACTATATACATATAGAGGTATAAATAAACACAGAGATATGACAGACAGAATAATAATACAGTTACACTATATACATATAGAGGTATAAATAAACACAGAGATATGACAGACAACAGAATAATAATACAGTTACACTATATACATATAGAGGTATAAATAAACACAGAGATATGACAGACAACAGAATAATAATACATTTACACTATATACATATAGAGATATAAATAAACACAGAGATATGACAGACAACAGAATAATAATACATTTACACTATATACATATAGAGGTATAAATAAACACAGAGATATGACAGACAACAGAATAATAATACATTTACACTATATACATATAGAGGTATAAATAAACACAGAGATATGACAGACAACAGAATAATAATACAGTTAAACTATATACATATAGAGGTATAAATAAACACAGAGATATGACAGACAACAGACTAATAATACATTTACACTATATACATATAGAGGTATAAATAAACACAGAGATATGACAGACAACAGACTAATAATACATTTACACTATATACATATAGAGGTATAAATAAACACAGAGATATGACAGACAAACAGAATAATAATACAGTTACACTATATACATATAGAGATATAAATAAACACAGAGATATGACAGACAACAGAATAATAATACATTTACATTATATACATATAGAGGTATAAATAAACACAGAGATATGACAGACAACAGAATAATAATACAGTTACACTATATACATATAGAGGTATGAATAAACACAGAGGCCTAGATTTGGAGTTTTGTCGGTAACGACCCGAAAAACTAACGCCGGCTTTTTTCTGGCCGCACCATAAAAATAACTCTGGTATCGAGAGTCCGCATAAAGGCTGCGTTAGGCTCCAAAAAAGGAGCGTAGAGCATTTTTAACGCAGCTTCAACTCTCGATACCAGAGTTGCTTATGGACGCGGCCAGCCTCAAAAACGTGCTTGTGCAAGATTCCCCCATAGGAAACAATGGGGCTGTTTGAGCTGAAAAAAAAACCTAACACCTGCAAAAAAGCCGCGTTCAGCTCCTAACGCAGCCCCATTGTTTGCTATGCGGTAACCCTTCCTACGTCTGCACTTAACACTCTAACATGTACCCCGAGTCTAAACACCCCTAACATTACACTTATTAACCCCTAATCTGCCGCCCCCGCTATCGCTGACCCCTGCATAATATTATTAACCCCTAATCTGCCGCTCCGTAAACCGCCGCTACTTACATTATCCCTATGTACCCCTAATCTGCTGCCCCTAACACCGCCGACCCCTATATTATATTTATTAACCCCTAATCTGCCCCCACAACGTCACCTCCACCTGCCTACACTTATTAACCCCTAATCTGCCGACCGGACCTGAGCGCTACTATAATAAAGTTATTAACCCCTAATCCGCCTCACTAACCCTATCATAAATAGTATTAACCCCTAATCTGCCCTCCCTAACATCGCCGACACCTAACTTCAATTATTAACCCCTAATCTGCCGACCGAATCTCGCCGCTATTCTAATAAATGTATTAACCCCTAAAGCTAAGTCTAACTCTAATACTAACACCCCCCTAAGTTAAATATAATTTAAATCTAACGAAATTAATTAACTCTTATTAAATAAATTATTCCAATTTAAAGCTAAATACTTACCTGTAAAATAAATCCTAATATAGCTACAATATAAATTATAATTATATTATAGCTATTTTAGGATTTATATTTATTTTACAGGTAACTTTGTATTTATTTTAACCAGGTACAATAGCTATTAAATAGTTAAGAACTATTTAATAGCTAAAATAGTTAAAATAATTACAAATTTACCTGTAAAAGAAATCCTAACCTAAGTTACAAATAAACCTAACACTAGACTATCAATAAATTAATTAAATAAACTACCTACAATTACCTACAATTAACCTAACACTACACTATCAATAAATTAATTAAATACAATTGCTACAAATAAATACAATTAAATAAACTAGCTAAAGTACAAAAAATAAAAAAGAACTAAGTTACAAAAAATAAAAAAATATTTACAAACATAAGAAAAATATAACAACAATTTTAAACTAATTACACCTACTCTAAGCCCCCTAATAAAATAACAAAGCCCCCCAAAATAAAAAATGCCCTACCCTATTCTAAATTACTAAAGTTCAAAGCTCTTTTACCTTACTAGCCCTGAACAGGGCCCTTTGCGGGGCATGCCCCAAGAAATTCAGCTCTTTTGCCTGTAAAAAAAAACATACAATACCCCCCCCCCAACATTACAACCCACCACCCACATACCCCTAATCTAACCCAAACCCCCCTTAAATAAACCTAACACTAAGCCCCTGAAGATCATCCTACCTTGTCTTCACCATACCAGGTTCACCGATCGGTCCAGAAGAGCTCCTCCGATGTCCTGATCCAAGCCCAAGCGGGGGGCTGAAGAGGTCCATGATCCGGCTGAAGTCTTCATCCAAGCGGGCCAGAAGAGGTCTTCCATCCGATTGAAGTCTTCATCCAAGCGGCATCCATCCGGAGCGAAGCGGCAGTATCCTGAAGACCTCCACTGCGGAACATCCATCCTGGCCGACGACTGAACGACGAATGACGGTTCCTTTAAATGACGTCATCCAAGATGGCGTCCCTCGAATTCCGATTGGCTGATAGGATTCTATCAGCCAATCGGAATTAAGGTAGGAATATTCTGATTGGCTGATGGAATCAGCCAATCAGAATCAAGTTCAATCCGATTGGCTGATCCAATCAGCCAATCACATTGAGCTTGCATTCTATTGGCTGATCGGAACAGCCAATAGAATGCGAGCTCAATTTTTTGTAACTTAGTTCTTTTTTATTTTTTGTACTTTAGCTAGTTTATTTAATTGTATTTATTTGTAGCAATTGTATTTAATTAATTTATTGATAGTGTAGTGTTAGGTTAATTGTAGGTAATTGTAGGTAGTTTATTTAATTAATTTATTGATAGTCTAGTGTTAGGTTTATTTGTAACTTAGGTTAGGATTTCTTTTACAGGTAAATTTGTAATTATTTTAACTATTTTAGCTATTAAATAGTTCTTAACTATTTAATAGCTATTGTACCTGGTTAAAATAAATACAAAGTTACCTGTAAAATAAATATAAATCCTAAAATAGCTATAATATAATTATAATTTATATTGTAGCTATATTAGGATTTATTTTACAGGTAAGTATTTAGCTTTAAATTGGAATAATTTATTTAATAAGAGTTAATTAATTTCGTTAGATTTAAATTATATTTAACTTAGGGGGGTGTTAGTATTAGGGTTAGACTTAGCTTTAGGGGTTAATACATTTATTAGAATAGCGGCGAGATTCAGTCGGCAGATTAGGGGTTAATAATTGAAGTTAGGTGTCGGCGATGTTAGGGAGGGCAGATTAGGGGTTAATACTATTTATGATAGGGTTAGTGAGGCGGATTAGGGGTTAATAACTTTATTATAGTAGCGCTCAGGTCCGGTCGGCAGATTAGGGGTTAATAAGTGTAGGCAGGTGGAGGCGACGTTGTGGGGGGCAGATTAGGGGTTAATAAATATAATACAGGGGTCGGCGGTGTTAGGGGCAGCAGATTTGGGGTACATAAGGATAACGTAGGTGGCGGCACTTTGCGGTCGGCAGATTAGGGGTTAATAAGTGTAGGCAGGTGGAGGCGACGTTGAGGGGGGCAGATTAGGGGTTAATAAATATAATACAGGGGTCGGCGGTGTTAGGGGCAGCAGATTAGCGGTACATAAGGATAACGTAGGTGGCGGTCGGCAGATTAGGGGTTAAAAATTTTTTTTAGAGTGTCGGCGATGTGGGGGGACCTCGGTTTAGGGGTACATAGGTAGTTTATGGGTGTTAGTGTACTTTAGAGCACAGTAGTTAAGAGCTTTATAAACCGGCGTTAGCCCAGAAAGCTCTTAACTACTGACTTTTTTCCTGCGGCTGGAGTTTTGTCGTTAGATGTCTAACGCTCACTTCAGAAACGACTCTAAATACCGGAGTTAGAAAAATCCCATTGAAAAGATAGGATACGCAATTGACGTAAGGGGATCTGCGGTATGGAAAAGTCGCGGCTGGAAAGTGAGCGTTAGAACCCTATTTTGAGTGACTCCAAATGCCGGCGGTAGCCTAAAACCAGCGTTAGGAGCCTCTAACGCTGGTTTTCACGGCTAACGCCAAACTCTAAATCTAGGCCAGAGATATGACAGACAACAGACTAATAATACATTTACACTATATACATATAGAGGTATAAATAAACACAGAGATAAGACAGACAACAGACTAATAATACATTTATACTATATACATATAGAGGTATAAATAAACACAGAGATATGACAGACAACAGACTAATAATACATTTACACTATATACATATAGAGGTATAAATAAACACAGAGATATGACAGACAACAGAATAATAATACATTTACACTATATACATATATAGGTATAAATAAACACAGAGATAAGACAGACAACAGACTAATAATACATTTACACTATATACATATAGAGGTATAAATAAACACAGAGATATGACAGACAACAGACTAATAATACAGTTACACTATATACATATAGAGGTATAAATAAACACAGAGATATGACAGACAACAGACTAATAATACAGTTACACTATATACATATAGAGGTATAAATAAACACAGAGATATGACGGACAACAGACTAATAATACAGTTACACTATATACATATAGAGGTATAAATAAACACAGAGATATGACAGACAACAGACTAATAATACATTTACACTATATACATATAGAGGTATAAATAAACACAGAGATATGACAGACAACAGAATAATAATACATTTACACTATATACATATATAGGTATAAATAAACACAGAGATAAGACAGACAACAGACTAATAATACATTTACACTATATACATATAGAGGTATAAATAAACACAGAGATATGACAGACAACAGACTAATAATACATTTACACTATATACATATAGAGGTATAAATAAACACAGAGATATGACAGACAACAGAATAATAATACATTTACACTATATACATATAGAGGTATAAATAAACAGAGATATGACAGACAACAGAATAATAATACATTTACACTATATACATATAGAGGTATAAATAAACACAGAGATATGACAGACAACAGACTAATAATACATTTACACTATATACATATAGAGGTATAAATAAACACAGAGATATGACAGACAACAGACAAATAATACATTTACACTATATACATATAGAGGTATAAATAAACACAGAGATATGACAGACAATAGAATAATAATACATTTACACTATATACATATAGAGGTATAAATAAACACAGAGATATGACAGACAACAGACTAATAATACATTTACACTATATACATATACAGGTATAAATAAACACAGAGATATGACAGACAACAGAATAATAATACATTTACACTATATACATATAGAGGTATAAATAAACACAGAGATATGACAGACAACAGACTAATAATACAGTTACACTATATACATATAGAGGTATAAATAAACACAGAGATATGACAGACAACAGAATAATAATACAGTTACACTATATACATATAGAGGTATAAATAAACACAGATATATGACAGACAACAGAATAATAATACATTTACACTATATACATATAGAGGTATAAATAAATACAGAGATATGACAGACAACAGAATAATAATACAGTTACACTATATACATATAGAGGTATAAATAAAGACAGAGATATGACAGATAACAGACTAATAATACATTTACACTATATACATATAGAGATATAAATAAACACAGAGATATGACAGACAACAGACTTATAATACATTTACACTATATACATATAGAGGTATAAATAAATACAGAGATATGACAGACAACAGAATAATAATACAGTTACACTATATACATATAGAGGTATAAATAAAGACAGAGATATGACAGATAACAGACTAATAATACATTTACACTATATACATATAGAGGTATAAATAAACACAGAGATATGACAGACAACAGACTTATAATACATTTACACTATATACATATAGAGGTATAAATAAACACAGTAATATGACAGACAACAACATAATAATAATACAGTTACACTATATACATATAGAGATATAAATAAACACACAGATATGACAGACAACAGACTAATAATACATTTACATTATATACATATAGAGGTATAAATAAACACAGAGATATGACAGACAACAGAATAATAATACAGTTACACTATATACATATAGAGGTATAAATAAACACAGATATATGACAGACAACAGAATAATAATACAGTTACACTATATACATATAGAGGTATAAATAAACACAGAGATATAACAGACAACAGAATAATAATACATTTACACTATATACATATAGAGGTATAAATAAACACAGAGATATGACAGATAACAGAATAATAATACAGTTATACTATATACATATAGAGGTATAAATAAACACAGAGATATGACAGACAACAGAATAATAATACATTTACACTATATACATATAGAGGTATAAATAAACACAGAGATATGACAGACAGCAGAATAATAATACATTTACACTATATACATACAGAGGTATAAATAAACACAGAGATATGACAGACAACAGACTAATAATACATTTACACTATATACATATAGAGGTATAAATAAACACAGCGATATGACAGACAACAGACTAATAATACATTTACACTATATACATATAGAGGTATAAATAAACAGATATATGACAGACAACAGAATAATAATACAGTTACACTATATACATATAGAGGTATAAATAAACACAGATATATGACAGACAACAGAATAATAATACAGTTACACTATATACATATAGAGGTATAAATAAACACAGAGATATGACAGACAACAGACTAATAATACATTTACACTATATACATATAGAGGTATAAATAAACACAGAGATATGGCAGACAACAGAATAATAATACATTTACACTATATACATATAGAGGTATAAATAAACACAGAGATATGACAGACAGAATAATAATACATTTACACTACATACATATAGAGGTATAAATAAACACAGAGATATGACAGACAACAGAATAATAATACATTTACACTATATACATATAGAGGTATAAATAAACACAGAGATATGACAGACAACAGAATAATAATACAGTTACACTATATACATATAGAGGTATAAATAAACACAGAGATATGACAGACAACAGACTAATAATACAGTTACACTATATACATATAGAGGTATAAATAAACACAGAGATATGACAGACAACAGAATAATAATACATTTACACTATATACATATAGAGGTATAAATAAACACATAGATATGACAGACAATAGACTAATAATACATTTACACTATATACATATACAGGTATAAATAAACACAGAGATAAGACAGACAACAGACTAATAATACATTTACACTATATACATATAGAGGTATAAATAAACACAGAGATATGACAGACAACAGAATAATAATACAGTTACACTATATACATATAGAGGTATAAATAAAGACAGAGATATGACAGATAACAGACTAATAATACATTTACACTATATACATATAGAGGTATAAATAAACACAGAGATATGACAGACAACAGACTAATAATACATTTACACTATATACATATAGAGGTATAAATAAACACAGAGATATGACAGACAAACAGAATAATAATACAGTTACACTATATACATATAGAGGTATAAATAAACACAGAGATATGACAGACAACAGACTAATAATACATTTACACTATATACATATAGAGGTATAAATAAACACAGAGATATGACAGACAACAGAATAATAATACAGTTACACTATATACATATAGAGGTATAAATAAACACAGATATATGACAGACAACAGAATAATAATACAGTTACACTATATACATATAGAGGTATAAATAAACACAGAGATATAACAGACAACAGAATAATAATACATTTACACTATATACATATAGAGGTATAAATAAACACAGAGATATGACAGATAACAGAATAATAATACAGTTATACTATATACATATAGAGGTATAAATAAACACAGAGATATGACAGACAACAGAATAATAATACATTTACACTATATACATATAGAGGTATAAATAAACACAGAGATATGACAGACAGCAGAATAATAATACATTTACACTATATACATATAGAGGTATAAATAAACACAGAGATATGACAGACAACAGAATAATAATACATTTACACTATATACATATAGAGGTATAAATAAACAGAGATATGACAGACAACAGAATAATAATACATTTACACTATATACATATAGAGGTATAAATAAACACAGAGATATGACAGACAACAGACTAATAATACATTTACACTATATACATATAGAGGTATAAATAAACACAGAGATATGACAGACAACAGACAAATAATACATTTACACTATATACATATAGAGGTATAAATAAACACAGAGATATGACAGACAATAGAATAATAATACATTTACACTATATACATATAGAGGTATAAATAAACACAGAGATATGACAGACAACAGAATAATAATACATTTACACTATATACATATAGAGGTATAAATAACACAGAGATATGACAGACAACAGACTAATAATACATTTACACTATATACATATAGAGGTATAAATAAACACAGAGATATGACAGACAACAGACTAATAATACAGTTACACTATATACATATAGAGGTATAAATAAACACAGAGATATGACAGACAACAGAATAATAATACAGTTACACTATATACATATAGAGGTATAAATAAACACAGATATATGACAGACAACAGAATAATAATACATTTACACTATATACATATAGAGGTATAAATAAACACAGAGATATGACAGACAACAGAATAATAATACAGTTACACTATATACATATAGAGGTATAAATAAAGACAGAGATATGACAGACAACAGACTAATAATACATTTACACTATATACATATAGAGATATAAATAAACACAGAGATATGACAGACAACAGACTTATAATACATTTACACTATATACATATAGAGGTATAAATAAATACAGAGATATGACAGACAACAGAATAATAATACAGTTACACTATATACATATAGAGGTATAAATAAAGACAGAGATATGACAGATAACAGACTAATAATACATTTACACTATATACATATAGAGGTATAAATAAACACAGAGATATGACAGACAACAGACTTATAATACATTTACACTATATACATATAGAGGTATAAATAAACACAGTAATATGACAGACAAACAACATAATAATAATACAGTTACACTATATACATATAGAGATATAAATAAACACACAGATATGACAGACAACAGACTAATAATACATTTACACTATATACATATAGAGGTATAAATAAACACAGAGATATGACAGACAACAGAATAATAATACAGTTACACTATATACATATAGAGGTATAAATAAACACAGATATATGACAGACAACAGAATAATAATACAGTTACACTATATACATATAGAGGTATAAATAAACACAGAGATATAACAGACAACAGAATAATAATACATTTACACTATATACATATAGAGGTATAAATAAACACAGAGATATGACAGACAACAGAATAATAATACAGTTACACTATATACATATAGAGGTATAAATAAACACAGAGATATGACAGACAACAGAATAATAATACATTTACACTATATACATATAGAGGTATAAATAAACACAGAGATATGACAGACAGCAGAATAATAATACATTTACACTATATACATACAGAGGTATAAATAAACACAGAGATATGACAGACAACAGACTAATAATACATTTACACTATATACATATAGAGGTATAAATAAACACAGCGATATGACAGACAACAGACTAATAATACATTTACACTATATACATATAGAGGTATAAATAAACAGATATATGACAGACAACAGAATAATAATACAGTTACACTATATACATATAGAGGTATAAATAAACACAGATATATGACAGACAACAGAATAATAATACAGTTACACTATATACATATAGAGGTATAAATAAACACAGAGATATGACAGACAACAGACTAATAATACATTTACACTATATACATATAGAGGTATAAATAAACACAGAGATATGGCAGACAACAGAATAATAATACATTTACACTATATACATATAGAGGTATAAATAAACACAGAGATATGACAGACAGAATAATAATACATTTACACTACATACATATAGAGGTATAAATAAACACAGAGATATGACAGACAACAGAATAATAATACATTTACACTATATACATATAGAGGTATAAATAAACACAGAGATATGACAGACAACAGACTAATAATACAGTTACACTATATACATATAGAGGTATAAATAAACACATAGATATGACAGACAATAGACTAATAATACAGTTACACTATATACATATAGAGGTATAAATAAACACATAGATATGACAGACAAATGAATAATAATACAGTTACACTATATAAATATAGAGGTATAAATAAACACAGAGATATGACAGACAACAGAATAATAATACAGTTACACTATATACATATAGAGGTATAAATAAACACAGAGATATGACAGACAACAGACTAATAATACAGTTACACTATATACATATACAGGTATAAATAAACACAGAGATATGACAGACAACAGAATAATAATACATTTACACTATATACATATAGAGGTATAAATAAACACATAGATATGACAGACAATAGACTAATAATACATTTACACTATATACATATACAGGTATAAATAAACACAGAGATAAGACAGACAACAGACTAATAATACATTTACACTATATACATATAGAGGTATAAATAAATACAGAGATATGACAGACAACAGAATAATAATACAGTTACACTATATACATATAGAGGTATAAATAAAGACAGAGATATGACAGATAACAGACTAATAATACATTTACATTATATACATATAGAGGTATAAATAAACACAGAGATATGACAGACAACAGACTTATAATACATTTACACTATATACATATAGAGGTATAAATAAACACAGTAATATGACAGACAAACAACATAATAATAATACAGTTACACTATATACATATAGAGATATAAATAAACACACAGATATGACAGACAACAGACTAATAATACATTTACATTATATACATATAGAGGTATAAATAAACACAGAGATATGACAGACAACAGAATAATAATACAGTTACACTATATACATATAGAGGTATAAATAAACACAGATATATGACAGACAACAGAATAATAATACAGTTACACTATATACATATAGAGGTATAAATAAACACAGAGATATAACAGACAACAGAATAATAATACATTTACACTATATACATATAGAGGTATAAATAAACACAGAGATATGACAGATAACAGAATAATAATACAGTTATACTATATACATATAGAGGTATAAATAAACACAGAGATATGACAGACAACAGAATAATAATACATTTACACTATATACATATAGAGGTATAAATAAACACAGAGATATGACAGACAGCAGAATAATAATACATTTACACTATATACATACAGAGGTATAAATAAACACAGAGATATGACAGACAACAGACTAATAATACATTTACACTATATACATATAGAGGTATAAATAAACACAGCGATATGACAGACAACAGACTAATAATACATTTACACTATATACATATAGAGGTATAAATAAACAGATATATGACAGACAACAGAATAATAATACAGTTACACTATATACATATAGAGGTATAAATAAACACAGATATATGACAGACAACAGAATAATAATACAGTTACACTATATACATATAGAGGTATAAATAAACACAGAGATATGACAGACAACAGACTAATAATACATTTACACTATATACATATAGAGGTATAAATAAACACAGAGATATGGCAGACAACAGAATAATAATACATTTACACTATATACATATAGAGGTATAAATAAACACAGAGATATGACAGACAGAATAATAATACATTTACACTACATACATATAGAGGTATAAATAAACACAGAGATATGACAGACAACAGAATAATAATACATTTACACTATATACATATAGAGGTATAAATAAACACAGAGATATGACAGACAACAGAATAATAATACAGTTACACTATATACATATAGAGGTATAAATAAACACAGAGATATGACAGACAACAGACTAATAATACAGTTACACTATATACATATACAGGTATAAATAAACACAGAGATATGACAGACAACAGAATAATAATACATTTACACTATATACATATAGAGGTATAAATAAACACATAGATATGACAGACAATAGACTAATAATACATTTACACTATATACATATAGAGGTATAAATAAACACAGAGATATGACAGACAACAGAATAATAATACAGTTACACTATATACATATAGAGGTATAAATAAACACAGAGATATGACAGACAACAGACTAATAATACATTTACACTATATACATATAGAGGTATAAATAAACACAGAGATATGACACACAACAGAATAATAATACAGTTACACTATATACATATAGAGGTATAAATAAACACAGAGATATGACAGACAACAGAATAATAATACATTTACACTATATACATATAGAGGTATAAATAAACACAGAGATATGACAGACAACAGAATAATAATACATTTACACTATATACATATAGAGGTATAAATAAACACAGAGATATGACAGACAGACTAATAATACATTTACACTATATACATATAGAGGTATAAATAAACACAGAGATATGGCAGACAACAGAATAATAATACATTTACACTATATACATATAGAGGTATAAATAAACACAGAGATATGACAGACAGAATAATAATACAGTTACACTATATACATATAGAGGTATAAATAAACACAGAGATATGACAGACAACAGAATAATAATACATTTACACTATATACATATAGAGGTATAAATAAACACAGAGATATGACAGACAACAGAATAATAATACATTTACACTATATACATATAGAGGTATATATATAAACATAGAGATATGACAGACAATTGACTAATAATACATTTACACTATATACATATAGAGGTATAAATAAACACAGAGATATGACAGACAACAGAATAATAATACAGTTACACTATATACATATAGAGGTATAAATAAACACAGAGATATGACAGACAGCAGAATAATAATACATTTACACTATATACATATAGAGGTATAAATAAACACATAGATATGACAGACAAATGAATAATAATACAGTTACACTATATACATATAGAGGTATAAATAAACACATAGATATGACAGACAAATGAATAATAATACAGTTACACTATATACATATAGAGTTATAAATAAACACAGAGATATGACAGACAACAGAATAATAATACATTTACACTATATACATATAGAGGTATAAATAAACACAGAGATATGACAGACAACAGAATAATAATACATTTACACTATATACTTATAGAGGTATAAATAAACACATAGGCCTAGATTTGGAGGTTGGCGGTAGAAGGGCTGTTAACGCTCCGCGGGCTTTTTTCTGGCCGCACCATACATTTAACTCTGGTATCGAGAGTTCAAACAAATGCTGCGTTAGGCTCCAAAAAAGGAGCGTAGAGCATTTTTACCGCAAATGCAACTCTCGATACCAGAGTTGCTTACGGACGCGGCCAGCCTCAAAAACGTGCTCGTGCACGATATCCCCATAGGAAACAATGGGGCTGTTTGAGCTGAAAAAAAACCTAACACCTGCAAAAAAGCAGCGTTCAGCTCCTAACGCAGCCCCATTGTTTCCTAAGGGGAAACACTTCCTACGTCTGCACCTAACACTCTAACATGTACCCCGAGTCTAAACACCCCTAACCTTACACTTATTAACCCCTAATCTGCCGCTCCCGCTATCGCTGACCCCTGCATATTTTTTTTAACCCCTAATCTGCCGCTCCGTAAACCGCCGCAACCTACGTTATCCCTATGTACCCCTAATCTGCTGCCCTAACATCGCCGACCCCTATATTATATTTATTAACCCCTAATCTGCCCCCCACAACGTCGCCGACACCTGCCTACACTTATTAACCCCTAATCTGCCGAGCGGACCGCACCATTCTACTATAATAAAGTTATTAACCCCTAACCCGCCTCACTAACCCTATCATAAATAGTATTAACCCCTAATCTGCCCTCCCTAACATCGCCGACACCTAACTTCAATTATTAACCCCTAATCTGACGACCGGAGCTCATCGCTACTATAATAAATGGATTAACCCCTAAAGCTAAGTCTAACCCTAACACTAACACCCCCCTAACTTAAATATAATTTACATCTAACGAAATTAATTAACTCTTATTAAATAACTTATTCCTATTTAAAGCTAAATACTTACCTGTAAAATAAATCCTAATATAGCTACAATATAAATTATAATTATATTATAGCTATTTTAGGATTAATATTTATTTTACAGGCAACTTTGTAATTATTTTAACCAGGTACAATAGCTATTTAATAGTTACCTAGTTAAAATAATAACAAATTTACCTGTAAAATAAATCCTAACCTAAGATATAATTAAACCTAACACTACCCTATCAATAAATTAATTAAATAAACTACCTACAATTACCTACAATTAACCTAACACTACACTATCAATAAATTAATTAAACACAATTCCTACAAATAAATACAATTAAATAAACTAGCTAAAGTACAAAAAATAAAAAAGAACTAAGTTACAAAAAATAAAAAAATATTTACAAACATCAGAAAATTATTACAACAATTTTAAACTAATTACACCTACTCTAAGCCCCCTAATAAAATAACAAAGACCCCCAAAATAAAAAATTCCCTACCCTATTCTAAATTAAAAAAGTTAAAAGCTCTTTTACCTTACCAGCCCTGAACAGGGCCCTTTGCGGGGCATGCCCCAAGAATTTCAGCTCTTTTGCCTGTAAAAAAAACACATACAATACCCCCGCCCAACATTACAACCCACCACCCAAATACCCCTAATCTAACCCAAACCCCCCTTAAATAAACCTAACACTAAGCCCCTGAAGATCTTCCTACCTTGTCTTCACCATCCAGGTATCACCGATCCGTCCTGGCTCCAACATCTTCATCCAACCCAAGCGGGAGTTGGCGATCCATCATCCGGTGGCTGAAGAGGTCCAGAAGAGGCTCCAAAGTCTTCCTCCTATCCGGCAAGAAGAGGACATCCGGACCGGCAAACATCTTCTCCAAGCGGCATCTTCGATCTTCTTGCATCCGGTGCGGAGCGGGTCCATCTTGAAGCAGGCGACGCGGATCCATCCTCTTCTTCCGTTGTCTCCCGACGAATGACGGTTCCTTTAAGGGACGTCATCCAAGATGGCGTCCCTTGAATTCCGATTGGCTGATAGGATTCTATCAGCCAATCGGAATTAAGGTAGGAATATTCTGATTGGCTGATGGAATCAGCCAATCAGAATCAAGTTCAATCCGATTGGCTGATCCAATCAGCCAATCAGATTGAGCTCGCATTCTATTGGCTGTTCCGATCAGCCAATAGAATGCGAGCTCAATCTGATAGGCTGATTGGATCAGCCAATCGGATTGAACTTGATTCTGATTGGCTGATTCCATCAGCCATCAGAAAATTCCTACCTTAATTCCGATTGGCTGATAGAATCCTATCAGCCAATCGGAATTCGAGGGACGCCATCTTGGATGACGTCCCTTAAAGGAACAGTCATTCGTCGTTCAGTCGTCGGGCCGGATGGATGTTCCGCGCTGGAGGTCTTCAGGATCCTGTCGCTTCGCTCCGGATGGAAGACCATAGAAGATGCCGCCTGGATGAAGACTTCAATCGGATGGAAGATCCTCTTCTGCCCCGCTTGGATGAAGACTTTGACCGGATCATGGACCTCTTCAGCCCCCCGCTTGGGCTTGGATCAGGACATCGGAGGAGCTCTTCAGGACGGATCGGTGAACCTGGATGGTGAAGACAAGGTAGGAAGATCTTCAGGGGCTTAGTGTTAGGTTTATTTAAGGGGGGTTTGGGTTAGATTAGGGGTATGTGGGTGGTGGGTTGTAATGTTGGGGGGGGGTATTGTATGTTTTTTTTTACAGGCAAAAGAGCTGAAATTCTTGGGGCATGCCCCGCAAAGGGCCCTGTTCAGGGCTGGTAAGGTTAAAGAGCTTTTACCTTTTTTAATTTAGAATAGGGTAGGGAATTTTTTATTTTGGGGGGCTTTGTTATTTTATTAGGGGGCTTAGAGTAGGTGTAATTAGTTTAAAATTGTTGTAATATTTTTCTTATGTTTGTAAATATTTTTTTATTTTTTGTAACTTAGTTCTTTTTTATTTTTTGTACTTTAGCTAGTTTATTTAATTGTATTTATTTGTAGGAATTGTGTTTAATTAATTTATTGATAGTGTAGTGTTAGGTTAATTGTAGGTAATTGTAGGTAGTTTATTTAATTAATTTATTGATAGGGTAGTGTTAGGTTTAATTATATCTTAGGTTAGGATTTATTTTACAGGTAAATTTGTTATTATTTTAACTAGGTAACTATTAAATAGCTATTGTACCTGGTTAAAATAATTACCAAGTTGCCTGTAAAATAAATATAAATCCTAAAATAGCTATAATATAATTATAATTTATATTGTAGCTATATTAGGGTTTATTTTACAGTTAAGTATTTAGCTTTAAATAGGAATAATTTATTTAATAAGAGTTAATTTATTTCGTTAGATTTAAATTATATTTAACTTAGGGGGGTGTTAGAGTTAGGGTTAGACTTAGCTTTAGGGGTTAATCCATTTATTATAGTAGCGGTGAGGTCCGCTCGGCAGATTAGGGGTTAATAAGTGTAGGCAGGTGTCGGCGACGTTGAGGGGGGCAGATTAGGGGTTAATAAATATAATATAGGGGTCGGCGGTGTTAGGGGCAGCAGATTAGGGGTACATAAGGATAACGTAGGTGGCGGCGCTTTGCGGTCGGAAGATTAGGGGTTAATTATTGTAAGTAGCTGGCGGCGACTTTGTGGGGGGCAGGTTAGGGGTTAATAAATGTAATACAGGGGTCGGCGGGGTTAGGGGCAGCAGATTAGGGGTACATAAGTATAACGTAGGTGGCGGTCGGCAGATTAGGGGTTAAAAAATTTTAATCGAGTGGCGGCGATGTGGGGGGAGCTCGGTTTAGGGGTACATAGGTAGTTTATGGGTGTTAGTGTACTTTAGAGCACAGTAGTTAAGAGCTTTATAAACCGGCGTTAGCCCAGAAAGCTCTTAACTCCTGCTATTTTCCGGCGGCTGGAGTTTTGTCGTTAGATGTCTAACGCTCACTTCAGAAACGACTCTAAATACCGGCGTTAGAGAGATCCCATTGAAAAGATAGGATACGCAATTGACGTAAGGGGATCTGCGGTATGGAAAAGTCACGGCTGAAAAGTGAGCGTTAGACCCTTTAATCACTGACTCCAAATACCAGCGGGCGGCTAAAACCAGCGTTAGGAGCCTCTAACGCTGGTTTTCACGGCTACCGCCGAACTCTAAATCTAGGCCATAGATATGACAGACAAATGAATAATAATACATTTACACTATATACATAAAGAGGTATAAATAAACACAGAGATATGACAGACAACAGAATAATAATACATTTACACTATATACATATAGAGGTATAAATAAACACATAGATATGACAGACAAATGAATAATAATACATTTACACTATATACATATAGAGGTATAAATAAACACAGAGATATGACAGACAACAGAATAATAATACATTTACACTATATACATATAGAGGTATAAATAAACACAGAGATATGACAGACAACAGACTAATAATACATTTACACTATATACATAAAGAGGTATAAATAAACACAGAGATATGACAGACAACAGAATAATAATACATTTACACTATATACATAAAGAGGTATAAATAAACACAGAGATATGACAGACAACAGAATAATAATACATTTACACTATTTACATATAGAGGTATAAATAAACACATAGATATGACAGACAAATGAATAATAATACATTTACACTATATACATAAAGAGGTATAAATAAACACAGAGATATGACAGACAACAGAATAATAATACATTTACACTATATACATATAGAGGTATAAATAAACACATAGATATGACAGACAAATGAATAATAATACATTTACACTATATACATATAGAGGTATAAATAAACACAGAGATATGACAGACAACAGACTAATAATACATTTACACTATATACATAAAGAGGTATAAATAAACACAGAGATATGACAGACAACAGAATAATAATACATTTACACTATATACATATAGAGGTATAAATAAACACAGAGATATGACAGACAACAGACTAATAATACATTTACACTATATACATATAGTGGTATAAATAAACACAGCGATATGACAGACAACAGACTAATAATACAGTTACACTATATACATATAGAGGTATAAATAAACACAGAGATATGACAGACAACAGAATAATAATACATTTACACTATATACATATAGAGGTATAAATAAACACAGAGATGTGACAGACAACAGACTAATAATACATTTACACTATATACATATAGAAGTATAAATAAACATAGAGATATGACAGACAACAGAATAATAATACAGTTACACTATATACATATAGAGGTATAAATAAACACAGATATATGACAGACAACAGAATAATAATACATTTACACTATATACATATAGAGGTATAAATAAACACAGAGATATGACAGACAACAGACTAATAATACATTTACACTATATACATATAGAGGTATAAATAAACACAGAGATATGACAGACAACAGAATAATAATACATTTACACTATATACATATAGAGGTATAAATAAACACAGAGATATGACAGACAACAGAATAATAATACATTTACACTATATACATATAGAGGTATAAATAAACACAGAGATATGACAGACAACAGACTAATAATACAGTTACACTATATACATATAGAGGTATAAATAAACACAGAGATATGACAGACAACAGAATAATAATACAGTTACACTATATACATATAGAGGTATAAATAAACACAGATATATGACAGACAACAGAATAATAATACATTTACACTATATACATATAGAGGTATAAATAAATACAGAGATATGACAGACAACAGAATAATAATACAGTTACACTATATACATATAGAGGTATAAATAAAGACAGAGATATGACAGATAACAGACTAATAATACATTTACACTATATACATATAGAGATATAAATAAACACAGAGATATGACAGACAACAGACTTATAATACATTTACACTATATACATATAGAGGTATAAATAAACACAGAGATATGACAGAAAACAGACTAATAATACAGTTACACTATATACATATAGAGGTATAAATAAACATAGAGATATGACAGACAACAGAATAATAATACATTTACACTATATACATATAGAGGTATAAATAAACACAGAGATATGACAGACAACAGACTAATAATACATTTACACTATATACATATAGAGGTATAAATAAACACAGAGATATGACAGACAACAGACTAATAATTCAGTTACACTATATACATATAGAGGTATAAATAAACACAGAGATATGACAGACAACAGAATAATAATACAATTACACTATATACATATAGAGGTATAAATAAACACAGAGATATGACAGACAACAGAATAATAATACATTTACACTATATACATATAGAGGTATAAATAAACACAGAGATATGACAGACAACAGACTAATAATACATTTACACTATATACATATAGAGTTATAAATAAACACAGAGATATGACAGACAGCATAATAATAATACATTTACACTATATACTTATAGAGGTATAAATAAACACATAGATATGACAGACAAATGAATAATAATACATTTACACTATATACATAAAGAGGTATAAATAAACACAGAGATATGACAGACAACAGAATAATAATACATTTACACGATATACATATAGAGGTATAAATAAACACATAGATATGACAGACAAATGAATAATAATACATTTACACTATATACATAAAGAGGTATAAATAAACACAGAGATATGACAGACAACAGACTAATAATACATTTACACTATATACATATAGAGGTATAAATAAACACAGAGATATGACAGACAACAAAATAATAATACATTTACACTATATACATATAGAGGTATAAATAAACACAGAGATATGACAGACAACAGAATAATAATACAGTTACACTATATACATATAGAGGTATAAATAAACACAGGGATATGACAGACAACATAATAATAATACAGTTACACTATATACATATAGAGGTATAAATAAACACAGAGATATGACAGACAACAGAATAATAATACAGTTACACTATATACATATAGAGGTATAAATAAACACAGAGATATGACAGACAACAGAATAATAATACATTTACACTATATACATATAGAGGTATAAATAAACACAGAGATATGACAGACAACAGACTAATAATACATTTACACTATATACATATAGAGGTATAAATAAACACAGAGATATGACAGACAACAGACTAATAATACATTTACACTATATACATATAGAGGTATAAATAAACACAGAGATGTGACAGACAACAGAATAATAATACATTTACACTATATACATATAGAGGTATAAATAAACACAGAGATATGACAGACAACAGAATAATAATACATTTACATTACTATATACATATAGAGGCATAAATAAACACAGAGATGTGACAGACAACAGACTAATAATAATACAGTTACACTATATACATATAGAGGTATAAATAAACACAGAGATATGACAGATAACAGAATAATAATACAGTTACACTATATACATATAGATGTATAAATAAACACATATATATGACAGACAACAGACTAATAATACATTTACACTATATACATATAGAGGTATAAATAAACACAGATATATGACAGACAACATAATAATAATACATTTACACTATATACATATAGAGGTATAAATAAACACAGAGATATAACAGACAACATACTAATAATACATTTACACTATATACATATAGAGGTATAAATAAACACAGAGATATGACAGACAACAGACTAATAATACAGTTACACTATATACATATAGAGGTATAAATAAACACAGAGATATGACAGACAACAGACTAATAATACATTTACACTATATACATATAGAGGTATAAATAAACACAGAGATATGACAGACAACAGAATAATAATACAGTTACACTATATACATATAGAGGTATAAATAAACACAGAGATATGACAGACAACAGACTAATAATACAGTTACACTATATACATATAGAGGTATAAATAAACACAGTGATATGACAGACAACAGACTAATATTACAGTTACACTATATACATATAGAGGTATAAATAAACACAGAGATATGACAGACAACAGACTAATAATACAGTTACACTATATACATATAGAGGTATAAATAAACACAGAGATATGACAGACAACAGAATAATAATACAGTTACACTATATACATATAGAGGTATAAATAAACACAGAGATATGACAGACAACAGAATAATAATACAGTTACACTATATACATATAAAGGTATAAATAAACACAGAGATATGACAGACAACAGAATAATAATACATTTACACTATATACATATAGAGGTATAAATAAACACAGAGATATGACAGACAACAGAATAATAATACAGTTACACTATATACATATAGAGGTCTAAATAAACACAGAGATATGACAGACAACAGACTAATAACACATTTACACTATATACATATAGAGGTATAAATAAACACAGAGATATGACAGACAACAGAATAATAATACATTTATACTATAGTACAGCCCGGAGGCCGAATGAAGAGAGGGCTGTTTGACCCCCACTTTTTGGGAGCGTTGGTAGGCTCCGCTGTGGGGGTGGAGGATGATGGGAGGAGTTAAATACTCCTCCCCAGCCGAAGTCAAGCAGTTGCAGAGTTAGGAGCAGCACGGAAGGGGGAAGTTTTTTCTTACCTGCGTTCGGATCGAAGCCCTGCTGGCGGAGTTGCTGGCGGCCGCCAGGCAGAATGGTGAAGACTGGATCCGGGAGCGGCTGAGCGGAGGTGCGGTGACGGTCGGTGTCCCAGGCGTGGAGGCGGCGGTGACCAGGACCAGAGGACGGCCGGCCAGGAGGTCGCGGCCACCGGAGCGGCTGAGTCCGGAGCTTGACGTCGCCAGGTCCAGAAGAGGAAGCGCGGGGCCTGGGCGGCCGGAGGAAGTTGCTGGAAGGTCGGATGCTGGTCGAGGACGTCGAGGAGGTGGAGGGGCCGGGTCGCGGCCTAGCACGGCACCGGTGACTGACGCCAGTGTCGTACGGCGTCAGGAGGAACCGGGTGCCGGAAGAGGCAGGAGAAGATCATTGAGGAGCGGGAACGGCGGCGTGGAGGAAGGTGAGTACCGCTGAGCAATCGAAGTTGTGGGCTGCAAGAGGGGGCCATTATAAGCAGGGAAGGAGAGGCTGCAACAATTTTCATGTGGGTAATTGATGGGGGGGGGGGGAGCCGGGATAAGGCTCGGGGTCGGGGGGGACTGGTTTAGAAAAGGGGAGAGGGTTTTTAAAAGGCAAAAAGGGGTTTTTTGGATGAAAGAAAGGGCAAGCTATGGGGGCAAGTGGATGGTAGGAGATATAAGGCGGGCCTGCATAAGGCGCGAAAATGGAAATGGAGCCGGGATAAGGCTCAGAATGGGATGGGGGGGGGGCTGAGGGAGCAGCAATTTGGTATGGGGAGCCGCATCAGAGTGGTAGGGGTTCAGCGTAGATCAGTTTGAGACGAGAGGAGAGAGGCAGGTAGCTTAGAAGTGGTAGCGGGGTGATCAGAGTCAGGTGGTATGCAAGGAAATAGGGATTGTTTCAGCTGGTGGGGATTTGGGTTATTAGGTGGGTGTGGCCGGGGATAAGGCAAAAAAAAAAAAATTTCTTACATTAAATCAAATGGGGAGGGAGGCGGCTGGGGCCCCAAGATGGGTTTATGGGAGAGGAAAAGAAAGGATGAAGGGTGGGCATGCGCAGTAGGCGGGAAGGGGAAGCAAAAAAAAAAAAAAAATTTTTGAATAATGAGTGTGAAGGGTAGGGTAAGTACAGGCAAGAGGGAGCTTTCAGGTGTTTAGACAGGGGGAAATCATGGTTTTAAAAAAAAAAAAAGGGGGGGGAAAGATGTATATCATACTAAGGGGTGGGGTCGGCTGGGGGGGGGGGTTGCAATGGATGCCGGGTAGTCCTCTACAAGAGGGGATAAAGGGTTAATTTATCAGAGTGAGGGTCGGGAGGGAGTGGTGCTGCCCGTAGGGGATGAAAAGTGCTGCCCGTAGGGGATGAAAAGGGGGGGGGTGGCTTATACAGCTTGGCGGAGGTCACACGGTTTGGGGCCGGGGGGTGGGTTCATAGGGGCTACTGAAGGGGTTGGGGTAAAAGGGGGTATTAACTGTTTCTTCTGGTTACAGGGCCCGCTGGGGCGGACAGAAGGGGTGTGGAGGCTGCAGAAGCCAGGAGGAGTGGACATAGGGAAGGTCAGGAGGAGATTACGGATCCACCACTGGAACTGGAGGCCAGTGGGAATTTTGAGGATGAGGATCCATTGGAGGGGACGTCGTCGGGAGCAGCGACGGCTGGCCAGGTAGGGGGTATGTCTACACTGGTGCAGCTTCTTCAAATGTTGTCTCCCCAACGGAGTGCAGAAAGGGTGGGACAGGGAGAAGGAGGTCGGGAGGCAGGGGAGAGCAGGGGGGAGAGGGGTACTTTGATCATGTCTTCTTCACAGTCTGTAGGTGCTGCAAGTAGAAGGGAGCGGGGCTCATCGCCCGAGGTCAGGGCAGCAGGGTCCGGCGGTCGCCGGAGATCGAGATCACCGATACGGCGGCCTCAGGGAGGAGGCAGGCCAAGGTCGCCACCCCGCGCACGGGGGGAAAGGGATCGGGACAGGAGCAGGGACGGCAGGGGGCGTTCTCCTGCCAGGCGTGAGACAACACGAAGGAGGCTGGACATCGGCAGAGGGCGGGAAAGCGAAAGGAGAGAGCAGAGGAGAGACCAAGGGACGGATGCAGTACGGATGGCGTTGACGGTGCAGCAGCCTGCAGGTGAGGTTACGGCTGGGGGTGCACCAGGAGTGAATGTGGTGGGGAGTGGTGAGAGAGAAGCGATAGTGGCAGGTTTGAAGGGGCTATTGGCGGCGTTGGAGAAGCCTAGTGCAGCGGGGGTCCCGGTGGCATCGGCATGGGTGGCCTCGGGTACGGGCACGTCGGGAGTAGGAGCGCAGAATAGTGATGCCACAATAGTAGGTGGTTCACCTGCAGTGGTATGGGAAGTGGTTAGGGTGCCGGAAGGAGCGCTCAGGAGGCCTTGCCTATGCTCGGTGGGCCCGTTGGGGATCCATTTAACGAGCGAGCTGAGGGAAAAAGTAGGGAAGAGGGAATTTGTGGAGATATTCTCCCTGTTGCCTTTGGAGCACGTTTTGGAGGTGAAGGAGGATGAGAAGGAGAAAGGTAAGAAAGAAGAGGAGGAGAGAAAGAAAAGATGGAGGAAGTTGCCCAAGACATTTGCAAATTGGTCCCGGGCTTTTAGGATATTAGCCAGTGTGTTTTGTGAAAAGTTCCCCGAGCAGGGGGCATCTCTTTTCTGCTACTATGAGGAGATAGCTAGCGCATTTGGGACATATGGGGGGATGGCATGGTGGAAGTATGATGAGGGGTTCAGACAGCGAATGGCGGTTCGCCCAGAGATGCGATGGGACGATAGGGACATGGGGATATGGTTAGAGATAATGACCCCATTGCGGGGGACTCATTCCTTTCGGAGTTTCGGACAGGCAGGCAGCAGTGCCGGAGCCGGCACGGGAACTGGGACAGCCATACGTAAAGGGCTGTGCTTCCAGTTTAACGAAGGCCAGTGTAGGTTCGGATCCTCGTGCAAATACAAGCACGAGTGTTCGGTATGTGGAGGGATCCATTCTGGGGCAAAATGCTTCAGGAAGGGCAGATTGGGGTCCAGGCCAGGAGAGGTGGGTTTACCGGGCGCGGACGCCGGTGAAAGTAAGAAGGATGGTCCCGTGGCTAGAGGCATACGCCCGTGAGCGGGGGCATGCCGGGGATGCGGAATTGCTCCTAACGGGGTTTAGCTCAGGGTTTTTAATCCCGTTTAGGGAGCAAAAGGGGTTGTCCTTCGCGGGGAATTTGAAATCAGCAAGGGAATTTCCGGACGTATTGAGGGAGAAGTTGGGGAAAGAGGTGCAGCTGGGGCGGATGGCGGGCCCTTTCAGGCTCCCGCCGTTACCGGACCTAAGGGTATCACTGTTGGGGGTGGTGCCGAAGAAGGCACCGGGGCAATTCCGTATGATACACCATGTTACGGTTACCCTTAGTCTCGCTGAGAGATGGACCGCTTAGTAGCCTGGATCCCTATTGCTAAAGAGGGGAGAAGCTGCTTTCCATAGTATTCTATATGAGTCTCGCAAATATAGAATAATCTCCCTTAGCTGCAGTACAGCTAGGATACCCTTCTGCCCACAAAAACGAGTCAACGCTGCGATTGAGGGTCAAAACAAGAACTCAGGACTGGGATGCCCAGCCTGCTTTTTATTAAGGTTACATGCACACAGGGCACTCCCAGGGGGAGAGGGGGGGAAGCACAAAATCCCCCATCACACATTTAGATAGAGAGCACTGTCCTTTGACAGGCCACAATAGGATTACAGTACTTAAGATAACAAGTTTACAAGTTCATCTTATCAATTAGCAGTCTGGCTCCAGAGGTGATTAGACAATAGTTTCTAAAAGCTGAAAAAAAAGAGTTAACTCTTTATGAAATGAAACTTGTTACGGTTTTCTTGGAGCCCTTCTTAGGCGCTGGCTTGCTGGTTCAGGCATTGCTGCTGGGAAATAAGCTTTTCACAACAAAATAACTAATGCTTCTGTAACATTGCTCCCTTTCTGTGGAACACTCTGGCAGACACGGTCTGACCCCTTTTCGGGGCAGACTAAGGCTGTCCAGACCGCTGGTTATGCGGGGCTGAGGTCGGTTTGTCTGGACAACCCGTCGGCGTTGCCATTCTGTTTCCCAGGTCTGTAAGTAATGGTGAAATTGAAGGTTTGCAACGATAAGCTCCAACGTAATAGCCTGCCGTTATCTCCAGAGACCCGGTTCAGCCACACCAACGGGTTATGGTCGGTGACCAGAGTGAACTCCTGACCATATAAATAGGGAGTCAATTTCTTTAATGCCCACACCAAAGCCAAACACTCCTTTTCGACCGCTGCATAGCTGACTTCGCGGGGCAGGAGCTTCCGGCTGATGTAGGCAACTGGATGCTCCCCTCCATCTTCGCCTACTTGGCTGAGGACGGCTCCCAGCCCGAACATGGAAGCATCGGTATGGACGATAAAACGTTTGTTAAGGGCTGGGGCCGCCAAGACAGGAGCGTTAATTAGAGCATTTTTGAGAGCCTGGAAAGCCGTTTCACAGTGGGGAGACCACAGGACCTGTCGAGGTAAGTTCTTCTTGGTCAAGTCAGTCAGGGGTTTGGCAAGTGTGCTGTAGTCTGGTACGAACCGTCTATAGTACCCTGCCGTGCCCAGGAAGGCTAGGACCTGAGTCTTAGTGATGGGGGTGGGCCAATTGGCGACAGCTTCTATTTTGGCCGGCTCTGGTCGCTGCTTTCCACACCCCACCCGGTGACCCAGGTACTGTACCTCGGCCATCCCAAAGTGGCATTTTTCTGGCTTCAGAGTCAGGCCAGCAGCCCGGATCTGATCCAGAACCATTCCCACATGAGCTAAGTGGTCCTCCCAGGACTCACTGTGGATCGCTATGTCGTCCAGGTAGGCGCAAGCAAAACTCTGGAAGCCATCCAGGAGCCTATCCACCAAGCGCTGGAATGTAGCTGGGGCATTCTTCATCCCAAACGGCATTACCCTAAACTGATATAAGCCGAATGGGGTGACGAATGCCGACTTGGGGATAGCCTCCGGGGCCAGGGGAATCTGCCAGTAACCTTTGCAGAGGTCAATAGTGGTCAGGTAATTTCCCCTGGCTATACGATCGAGTAGCTCGTCTACCCTGGGCATAGGGTAAGCGTCCGTCACGGTATTTTCATTGAGCCTCCGATAGTCTACGCAGAACCGGGTGGTCCCATCTTTCTTGGGCACCAAGACAACTGGGGAGGCCCAGGGACTATCGGAGGGCTCAATTACCCTGAGCTGGAGCATCTCATCGATCTCCTTCTTCATTCCTGTCCTAACTGCTTCGGGGATTCGGTACGGAGCCTGGCGCAAGGGAGCTTGTCCCGGAGTATCTACCTGGTGGGTGGTTAAAGTAGTGTACCCTGGCTTCGGGGAGAAGGTGAGGTGTTTGGACTGGAGGAGTTGGTTGAGCTGCTCCCTTTCAGTGGGGCTAAGTCGGTCCCCTATCTGAACCTGAGCCACTATACCTGTGGGGAGGCTCTTTTCTAATAGGTCTGGAATGGGTAAACTGTCGGGGTCTTCCTGAGGGGAACAACATATGGCCGTCACGTTCTCTGGTCGCTCAAAATATTCCTTGAGCATGTTTACATGGAATGTCTTTCTAAGATTGTTGTCGTGGCAGCTAGCTATCACATAAGTGGTGTCTCCCCTTTTCTCTACGATCTGGTAGGGACCCTGCCAGGACGCCTGCAATTTGTCTGTCTTCACCGGCTTAAGTACTAACACCTTTTGTCCTATGGTGAAGATTCTCTTTCGGGCCCCCCGATCGCACCATACTTTCTGTCTTCTCTGGGCCAACTGGAGATTAGCCCGCACGGATTTGGCTAATTGCTCCATTCGGTCCCTGAGTTCCAGCACGTATGGCACAATTGGGACACCGTCAGCCTCCATCTCTCCCTCCCAGTGCTCCCGGATCAGGTTTAGGGGTCCCCGTACCTTTCTTCCGTAGAGCAACTCGAAGGGAGAGAACCCTGTCGTTTCCTGGGGCACCTCCCGATAAGCAAATAGGAGGTGCGGCAGGAAGCGTTCCCAGTCTCGGTATTCCTGAGTGAACGTCTTGAGCATTTGCTTGAGGGTCCCATTGAACCTCTCACACAGCCCGTTCGTCTGGGGGTGGTATGGGGAGCTTAGGAGGGACTTAATTTTGCAAACCTGCCAGAGTTGTTGGGTCAATTCAGCCGTAAATTGGGTGCCTCGGTCGGATAGGATTTCTTTTGGAAATCCTACCCGGGAGAACACCTGTACTAGTGCATTCGCTACCGTATCCGCTTGCATGTTGGATAGGGCGACAGCCTCCGGGTACCTGGTAGCGTAGTCCACTACGGTAAGAATGTATCGCTTACCGGAGGGACTAGGGGTAGCCAGTGGTCCCACTAGGTCAATAGCAACCCGGCTGAAGGGTTCCTCTACAATGGGCATATTTACTAGCTGGGCTTTAGGGTGACCGCCTCGCCTTCCCACTCGTTGACACACATCGCAGGTGTTACAGCAAGTTCCAACGTCAGCGTGCACCCCTGGCCAAAAGAACGCGTGAGTAATGCGGTGTAGGGTACGGGTAACGGCCAGGTGGCCTGCCAAGGGGACGCCGCGGCCCACCCCGAGGACCTCCCGACGGCATCCGTGGGGCACCACCAGCCGCCGCCCACGCTGTCCCCCCCTCTCCGCCCAGCGGTACAGCCTCCCCCCCTCCCACAAGAATGCCCCGCCATCTGCCCCGCCCCCTCCGGTCTCCGCTCGCCCCCGGCACCCCCGCAAGGTCGGGTCAGTCTTAGACTCTGCCTCGAAAGCATCTGGGGTGTCCCAGGGCATGGGGCCTAACCTGTCAGGCAAGGTCGGGGCAGGTCCCACCTGTGTCTCCCGCACTGGTGAAAGCTCTCGCTCCGTCCGGGCCTGGGCCCGTGCAGTCACTGGGTCCGCCTCGCTGTTGCACACTGGAGCATAGGCAGAAGTCATGGGGCCCAAATCGTTGCCCAGCAGTACCTCGGCAGGTAAACCATCCACTAGGCCCACGTTCACAGCCCCCCTTCCCGCTCCCCAACCAAGATGCACTTCAGCTGCTGGAATCTTGCACACATCCCCCCCCGCCACTCCAACGGCCACAGTCTGTCCGGATCGCTTGTGCTCTGGCACCAAATGACTCTGTACCAGCGTGACAGTAGCCCCTGTGTCTCGCAATCCCTCGGTAGATCGCCCCTCGAGCCATACCCTCCGCCGATGGTGCTGGCGGCTATCTGAGGCAGCACACACAGGGTCCGCCTCGTGAAGCGGCCCCACACATCCCTCCATAGGGGCCTCCTGGCCAACACAGAGGGCCCGGGCCGGACGACAGGACCCAGAGGGGTCATTGCAATTCCTGGGTGTCTGGTGCGTATCAAGGGGGCAGCTAGCCATGAAATGCCCTGGCTGCCTGCATCGGTGGCAAGTCGGTCCGGGACGCCCAGAGCTGCCACTGGGTGGTCCCGAGTGTCGGACGGGCCCCGTGGGCACCGGGGCTCGGAATTCAGCACGAGGGGGTGCACGGCAAACCTCTCTGGGCTCGACCCGCGCTGGAGCTCGGTAGTTCATGGGCTCGTGAAGACGGGAGTCACAATGTTCATCGGCCAATTTGGCTGCCTCTTCCAAGGCAGAAGGCCGCCTGTCTCGCAGCCATTCCCTCCCCTGCTGCTCCATGCCACTACAAAAATGCTCCAAGAGAAACAATTGCAAAATTTCCTCCCCAGTCACCGCTCCACCTCCGCTCAGCCAGTGACCCGCCGCTCTCCGCACTCGGCGCGCCCATTCCATATGGGCATCGCTAGGCCTCTCCTCCGTGCCCCGAAACTGTCGGCGATACGCGTCCGGAGTTACAGCGCACCGTCGCAACAGTGTCTCCTTAACTAGCTCATACTGTGTCACTTCCTCAGCACCCAGAGTACGAAAGGCTTCCAGGGCTCGCCCGGATAGTTTCCCAGACAATATCGTGGGCCACTCCCTGTTGGGAATCTGGTGCAGGGCACATTGCCTTTCGAAGTCCGCCAAATATTCATCAATCCCTGTCTCGCTCTCTAGGAAGGGTCGAAATGCCGCATAGGGTATCTTGGGCCTCCCAGCATTTTCGACAGGGATGATTACCTGCGGGGCTTCAGCATTGCGGTGTGCGTTCGCTAGGTTGAGTTCGTGGGCTCGAGTCTCTCGTATATCCTCGTCCGCCTCCGCCATCAACTGCTGTACCAATTCCATGGAGGGGTTCGGCCCGTATAATGAGAGCCTTTCCCGAACAATCCTGGTTTTTTCGTCACTAATCGTGGTCGGTGTTTCCGCCATTGTGAAGCTCTGATCCAGTTCGGTCAATTCTGCGATCAGCTCTCTCCTCGGCCGGTTGCTGGCGTACCCCCCTCTGCTTTCAAGTAAATCCTTTAGGGTTGTACGCTTCAATTTTTCGTAAGCGCTCTCCATCCGTTCTGTACCTCTCCTAGGAAATCCAGGAAAATCCCGCCGCTGCCGCCAAATGTTACGGTTACCCTTAGTCTCGCTGAGAGATGGACCGCTTAGTAGCCTGGATCCCTATTGCTAAAGAGGGGAGAAGCTGCTTTCCATAGTATTCTATATGAGTCTCGCAAATATAGAATAATCTCCCTTAGCTGCAGTACAGCTAGGATACCCTTCTGCCCACAAAAACGAGTCAACGCTGCGATTGAGGGTCAAAACAAGAACTCAGGACTGGGATGCCCAGCCTGCTTTTTATTAAGGTTACATGCACACAGGGCACTCCCAGGGGGAGAGGGGGGGAAGCACAAAATCCCCCATCACACATTTAGATAGAGAGCACTGTCCTTTGACAGGCCACAATAGGATTACAGTACTTAAGATAACAAGTTTACAAGTTCATCTTATCAATTAGCAGTCTGGCTCCAGAGGTGATTAGACAATAGTTTCTAAAAGCTGAAAAAAAAGAGTTAACTCTTTATGAAATGAAACTTGTTACGGTTTTCTTGGAGCCCTTCTTAGGCGCTGGCTTGCTGGTTCAGGCATTGCTGCTGGGAAATAAGCTTTTCACAACAAAATAACTAATGCTTCTGTAACACACCACTTGTCGCATCCGTGGGGTGTATCAGTTAATGATGGCATCGATCCTGAGTTGGTATCGGTGAAGTATGCCTCGTTTGACAAAGCAATCTCGGTGGTGAGGAAGGTGGGCCGGGGTGCCATGTTGGCAAAAGCAGATGTGGAATCCGCGTTCAGGTTATTGCCGGTACACCCAAGGTGCCACCATCTATTGGGGTGCAAATTTGAGGACCACTTTTACGTGGATCTCTGTCTCCCAATGGGCTGTTCAATTTCCTGTTCATATTTTGAAAGGTTCAGCTCATTTGTGGAGTGGGTGGTGAAGAGGAGGTCTGGGAAAGTCTCAGTAGTGCATTACTTGGACGATTTCCTATTTGTGGGCCCGGCAGGATCCGGGATTTGCGAGCAGCTGGTGACGGTTTTTGGGGAGGTGGCCCAGGAATTCGGCATTCCTGTGGCAGCGGACAAATCAGAGGGCCCGGTTTCGGTCTTGAGTTTTCTGGGAATCGAGATTAACTCAGTCAGAATGGAATGCAGACTCCCGGAGGACAAAGTCCGGGATTTGCGGGGTGTGATTGATGGGGTCCTGAGCAGCAGAAAAGTCTTACTCAAGGAAGTACAATCGTTGCTGGGTAAGCTAAACTTTGCCGGGCGGATTATTCCGATCGGGCGGATTTTTTGTCGCAGATTGTCCCTGGCGACAGTGGGAGCGACCAATCCGAAATTTCACATCCGATTATCTTCAGATGTGAAGGAGGATTTGAGGATTTGGAAAATCTTCTTGGAAGATTTTAATGGTCGCCTGCTAATTCAGGAGACTGGTTGGTCGGACGACCAATTGTGCTTATTCACAGATGCGTCGGGTGCCCACGGTTTTGGGGCATTTTTGGATGGGAAATGGTGCGCCGGGGCGTGGCCGGAGGTCTGGGCCGAATGGGGTCTAACTAAGAATTTGACTTTCTTGGAGCTGTTTCCACTGGTGGTTGCTTTGAGAATCTGGCCCGAGCAGCTCAGGGACAAGAGAGTTTGTTTTCACTCCGACAATTTGGGAGTAGTATGGGCGATTAATCGCCTGACGGCGAATTCTCCGGCTGTGATCCGTTTACTAAGGGCATTTGTGCTGGAATGCTTGAGGTGTAATGTATCGTGGAGAGCGGTGCATGTCCCAGGGCGCCTGAATGTAATTGCTGACTCTTTATCCCGGTTTCAGTGGGATCGATTTCGAGAAGCAGCTCCCGGGGCGGAGGCGGAAGGCAGGGAATGCCCGGAGGATCTGTGGCAGCTTGGCTGCCAGGAGCATTGAGTCTGGTACAAGGGGCGTTAGCTCCGAACACATGGAGGGCTTACGTCCGAGTGTGGAACATGTGGAGACATAAGGTGGAGCTGGCATACCGACAAGGAGTTAGGGAGGAATGGGTGAGAACGCTGGTGGAGTGGGTAAGGAGCTGGGGGAGTGAGGGGCTATCGCCCTCGGAGATACGAAAGAGGATGGCGGCTTTAGCCTTTCTGTTCAAACTGTTGGGGCAGGTAGACTTGACTAAAAATGTTGTTGTACGAATGGCGGTGAAGGGTTTGTGTAGGAGGAGGGCGTGGAAGGATGGGAGGCGCCCGTTGACATTTGCTGTATTGGAGGGTGTGGTCGAGAGGCTAAGGAATATTTGTTCCTCGAGTTACGAGGAGAAGTTATTTACGGTGGCTTGCGTGCTGGCTTTTTTCGGAGCGTTTAGGGTGTCGGAATTGATGGGGAGAAATCGTCGCGACCTAACAGGCTTGGCTAGGCAAGACGTGGTGTTGAAAGCAAAGTCGGTTGAGTTATGGGTTAGGAGGTCCAAGACGGATCAGGAAGGGAAAGGTTCCATGGTAGTGTTGGGGGAGATTGGGGGCCGTTGCTGCCCGGTTGGTGCGGTCCGAGAATTTTTGGAATTATCACAAAAGGCATCGGGACCGCTGTTGGTGCATAGGGATGGGACGCCTTTATCGGCATATCAGTTTGTGGCGGTGGTAAGAAAGGCATTAGTGGCGTTGGGGTTGAAAGGCGAGGATTTTAGTTCGCATTCATTTAGGATCGGGGCAGCGACGGAGGCAGCAGCATTGGGGCTGGATGTGGGAGTGATCAGAAAGATTGGCAGATGGAGGTCTGAAAGATTTAGGGGGTATGTGAGACAGGAGTTGGTGTTGCAACCGGGGGGGTATTGACGAGTGGAAATTTTTCTTCATTGACAGGGCCGGTGACTTGCTGGATCTTAGGGCATTCCTACATTTTTTGGGCGAGGAAAGCGGCAGCTGTAAAAGACAATGGGTTGCAGTTGGGTTTCTCCAGGGAACAGGTGCAAGTAAGGTGGTTGGGGGTCCGTGGTATGAAGTGGGCTCAGGTGGTTGGGAAGGTGTCAGAGTACGCTAGGGTGTTTGGTCCCCCTCAGGTGTTGGTCATTCATGCGGGTGGGAACGATTTAGGGTGCCTGTCCCAGAAAGATTTACTGTGGGGTATGAAAAACGGGATTGATAGGTTGCTGGCATTGTTTCCGGGGTTGATCTTAGTGTGGTCAGAGATCGAGAGTAGGGTAGTGTGGCGTTCAGCTTGGGACGCTAAGAAGTTGGAAGCATCTAGAAGGAAGGTGAATAGGACTGTCAGTGCATATGTGAGGAAACTGGGTGGTGTGAGCCTTAGACATGTGGAATTTGAAGGGGAGTCGGGTAGGTGTTTCTATCTGAGGGATGGTGTTCACTTGAATGAAGTTGGTCTGCACCTATTTAATTTCACTATTAAAGAGGGGATCGAAAAGGCCTTAGCCCTGTGTGGCGGTACTCGTTAAAGACGAGTGGTGGCGGGGTGCTTGCTGTGATCTATTGAGGCTTACGCCTGATGGAGAGTGGCTGGTACTTCTGTCGGTAACAGAGAGTGGAAAGTGATGGTGGACGCCCCGCCCCTTAAAAGGGGTGGGGGCTTATGGAGAGGTTAAAAGCAAGCACTGGGTGGATTGTTGAAAAACGACAGGTTATAATGTTGATGAAGTTTAAGTTATGTTATTGGTTAATAAACAGGCTGCGGCCTTTTCTTCCCCATAAATGTTTGGTCTTGTTTTTATTGAGGAAAGATGGAGTGAACTCAGAAATGGGGGGTCAAGTACAGCCCGGAGGCCGAATGAAGAGAGGGCTGTTTGACCCCCACTTTTTGGGAGCGTTGGTAGGCTCCGCTGTGGGGGTGGAGGATGATGGGAGGAGGAATACTCCTCCCCAGCCGAAGTCAAGCAGTTGCAGAGTTAGGAGCAGCACGGAAGGGGGAAGTTTTCCCGCCCTCCCTCCCCAGAATTAGAGGATAGGATGGTTGTCGCAGCTTCGGCGGGGTGCTTGCTGTGATCTATTGAGGCTTACGCCTGATGGAGAGTGGCTGGTACTTCTGTCGGTAACAGAGAGTGGAAAGTGATGGTGGACGCCCCGCCCCTGAAAAGGGGTGGGGGCTTATGGAGAGGTTAAAAGCAAGCACTGGGTGGATTGTTGAAAAACGACAGGTTATAATGTTGATGAAGTTTAAGTTATGTTATTGGTTAATAAACAGGCTGCAGCCTTTTCTTCCCCATAAATGTTTGGTCTTGTTTTTATTGAGGAAAGATGGAGTGAACTCAGAAATGGGGGGTCAATACATATAGAGGTATAAATAAACACAGAGATATGACAGACAACAGAATAATAATACAGTTACACTATATAAATATAGAGGTATAAATAAACACAGAGATATGACAGACAACAGACTAATAATACATTTACACTATATACATATAGAGGTATAAATAAACACAGATATATGACAGACAACAGACTAATAATACATTTACACTATATACATATAGAGGTATAAATAAACACAGAGATATGACAGACAACAGACTAATAATACAGTTACACTATATACATATAGAGGTATAAATAAACACAGAGATATGACAGACAACAGACTAATAATACATTTACACTATATACATATAGAGGTATAAATAAACACAGAGATATGACAGACAACAGACTAATAATACATTTACACTATATACATATAGAGGTATAAATAAACACATAGATATGACAGACAAATGAATAATAATACAGTTATACTATATACATATAGAGGTATAAATAAACACATAGATATGACAGACAACAGAATAATAATACAGTTACACTATATACATATAGAGGTATAAATAAACACAGAGATATGACAGACAACAGACTAATAATACATTTACACTATATACATATAGAGGTATAAATAAACACAGAGATATGACAGACAACAGAATAATAATACAGTTACACTATATACATATAGAGGTATAAATAAACACAGAGATATGACAGACAACAGACTAATAATACAGTTACACTATATACATATAGAGGTATAAATAAACACAGAGATGTGACAGACAACAGAATAATAATACATTTACACTATATACATATAGTGGTATAAATAAACACAGAGATATGACAGACAACAGAATAATAATACATTTACACCATATACATATAGAGTTATAAATAAACATAGAGATATGACAGACAACAGAATAATAATACAGTTACACTATATACATATAGAGGTATAAATAAACACAGAGATATGACAGACAACAGACTAATAATACAGTTACACTATATACATATAGAGGTATAAATAAATACAGAGATATGACAGACAACAGAATAATAATACATTTACACTATATACATATAGAGGTATAAATAAACACAGAGATATGACAGACAACAGAATAATAATACAGTTACACTATATAAATATAGAGGTATAAATAAACACAGAGATATGACAGACAACAGAATAATAATACATTTACACTATATACATATAGAGGTATAAATAAACACAGAGATATGACAGACAACAGACTAATAATACATTTACACTATATACATATAGAGGTATAAATAAACACAGAGATATGACAGACAACAGACTAATAATACAGTTACACTATATACATATAGAGGTATAAATAAACACAGAGATATGACAGACAACAGACTAATAATACATTTACACTATATACATATAGAGGTATAAATAAACAGAGATATGACAGACAACAGACTAATAATACATTTACACTATATACATATAGAGGTATAAATAAACGCAGAGATATGACAAACAACAGACTAATAATACATTTACACTATATACATATAGAGGTATAAATAAACAGAGATATGACAGACAACAGAATAATAATACAGTTACACTATATACATATAGAGGTATAAATAAACACAGAGATATGACAGACAACAGAATAATAATACAGTTACATTATATACATATAGAGGTATAAATAAACACAGAGATATGACAGACAACAGACTAATAATACATTTACACTATATACATATAGAGGTATAAATAAACACAGAGATATGACAGACAACAGAATAATAATACAGTTACACTATATACATATAGAGGTATAAATAAACACAGAGATATGACAGACAACAGACTAATAATACATTTACACTATATACATATAGAGGTATAAATAAACACAGAGATATGACAGACAACAGACTAATAATACATTTACACTATATACATATAGAGGTATAAATAAACACATAGATATGACAGACAAATGAATAATAATACAGTTATACTATATACATATAGAGGTATAAATAAACACATAGATATGACAGACAACAGAATAATAATACAGTTACACTATATACATATAGAGGTATAAATAAACACAGAGATATGACAGACAACAGACTAATAATACATTTACACTATATACATATAGAGATATAAATAAACACAGAGATATGACAGACAACAGAATAATAATACAGTTACACTATATACATATAGAGGTATAAATAAACACAGAGATATGACAGACAACAGACTAATACATTTACACTATATACATATAGTGGTATAAATAAACACAGAGATATGACAGACAACAGAATAATAATACATTTACACTATATACATATAGAGATATAAATAAACACAGAGATATGACAGACAACAGAATAATAATACATTTACATTATATACATATAGAGGTATAAATAAACACAGAGATATGACAGACAACAGACTAATAATACAGTTACACTATATACATATAGAGGTATAAATAAACACAGAGATATGACAGACAACAGAATAATAATACAGTTACACTATATACATATAGAGGTATAAATAAACACAGAGATATGACAGACAACAGAATAATAATACATTTACACTATATACATATAGTGGTATAAATAAACACAGAGATATGACAGACAACAGAATAATAATACATTTACACCATATACATATAGAGTTATAAATAAACATAGAGATATGACAGACAACAGAATAATAATACAGTTACACTATATACATATAGAGGTATAAATAAACACAGATATATGACAGACAACAGACTAATATTACAGTTACACTATATACATATAGAGGTATAAATAAATACAGAGATATGACAGACAACAGAATAATAATACATTTACACTATATACATATAGAGGTATAAATAAACACAGAGATATGACAGACAACAGAATAATAATACATTTACACTATATACATATAGAGGTATAAATAAACACAGAGATATGACAGACAACAGAATAATAATACAGTTACACTATATAAATATAGAGGTATAAATAAACACAGAGATATGACAGACAACAGAATAATAATACATTTACACTATATACATATAGAGGTATAAATAAACACAGAGATATGACAGACAACAGACTAATAATACATTTACACTATATACATATAGAGGTATAAATAAACACAGAGATATGACAGACAACAGAATAATAATACATTTACACTATATACATATAGAGGTATAAATAAACACAGAGATATGACAGACAACAGACTAATAATACATTTACACTATATACATATAGAGGTATAAATAAACACAGATATATGACAGACAACAGAATAATAATACATTTACACTATATACATATAGAGGTATAAATAAACACAGAGATATGACAGACAACAGAATAATAATACAGTTACACTATATACATATAGAGGTATAAATAAACACAGAGATATGACAGACAACAGAATAATAATACATTTACATTATATACATATAGAGGTATAAATAAACACAGAGATATGACAGACAACAGACTAATAATACATTTACACTATATACATATAGAGGTATAAATAAACACAGATATATGACAGACAACAGAATAATAATACATTTACACTATATACATATAGAGGTATAAATAAACACAGAGATATGACAGACAACAGAATAATAATACATTTACACTATATACATATAGAGGTATAAATAAACACAGAGATATGACAGACAACAGACTAATAATAATACATTTACACTATATACATATAGAGGTATAAATAAACACAGAGATATGACAGACAACAGACTAATAATAATACATTTACACTATATACATATAGAGGTATAAATAAACACAGAGATATGACAGACAACAGAATAATAATACATTTACACTATATACATATAGAGGTATAAATAAACACAGAGATATGACAGACAACATTGTTTAGAACAAAAAAAGGGAACCTAGGGACATGTAAATATGTTTGCAAAAGATTTCTGACATAACACACACACATATATATATATATATATATATATATATATATATATATATATATATATACAAGTATGTGCAAGGATATATGTACAAATTCTAGCATTAATAATAATTTAAAAAATAAATAAAAAATAAGACTCCTAGAAATACAAATGCACATTAATTTATGTGAAATTATCATATGACAGATTTTTTTGTATAACAAATCAATATAAAAATAACTTTCTATGAGATATTGTTTGTTGAGGTATAAATGTAGCTTTTTCTTGGACATTAACAAATGAAAAATAAAAAATTAGCTTTAGAGAAATGTGCTTGTTCATGGACAGTAATGAAATGGTATAAATAAAGTTGGGAAAAACCTGAATAACCGCGACATCGATGACTGTTAGTTAACACCAGTCCGATGATCTTCGCAACCGTACTTGACACACGTTTTTGACGGCTTTTTTGCTAAATAAGGTGATCGTATTCAGGTCCGTGGCAGCAATGTCTGATGATGTCTGGCGTGGGTATTGACGCCGGCAAATGCAAGATAGTTGACGCTTTGATAAATTGGCCCCATGGTCTAGATTATAGCCCATATTTATCAAGCTCCGTACGGAGCTTGAAGTGCTGTGTTTCTGGTGAGTCTTCAGACTCGCCAGAAACACAAGTTATGAAGCAGCGGTCTAAAGACCGCTGCTCCATAACCCTGTCCGCCGGAGTTGTTGGCCTCGAGTCAGCAGGGTGCGGGCGTTGCTCACAAGAGCTGCTGGTGCAATGTTAAATGCGGAGAGCGTATTGCTCTCCGCATTTAGCGAGGTCTTGCGGACCTGATCCGCAATGTCGGATCAGGTCCGCAAGACCTTTAATAAATATTGGCCTATGAGTGGAGTGCAATATTGCGCTTTCCTGAGCATGATTTTTGCACTCCACTCATTAATACCAGATATGTTCTGGTAGTACAATTCAGGTGCAATACAAATGCGACCGCACACACTTCCATAGGCTCCAATTGGAGCCTCGTTCTGATGTCGGCAATCCAGCTAGCGCAACACAGGGGGCAAATCCTGCATTGTTGGGCATCAAAATAAAAATAAATATGTATATGAATATATACATTTATATTTATGTGTTTATATGTGTATATACAAATATTAGCACATACAAATATATGTACTGTATATCAGCATATACATATATATAAAGAGTAAAAACACAGCCCCCCATACACAACTATGTAAAAGCACATTCAGTGTAGTTTTTTTCAAACACCCCTCATCCCCTCACTTTAACCCCGTATTAAAAAAAATGCTCATCTTTATTTTGACTTATACAGAACGCTCCTCTTTATTTGGGGGGCACATTTTTTTATTAACCAGAGGTCTGACCTCTGGTTAATTGTGCATTTTCTATCTTATTCCATCCGACGAGGAGCGGCACCATCTTGAAGACATCCGACGCGGAGCATCCATCGATCCCGACGACTAAACGACGAATGACGGTTCCTTTAAATGACGTCATCCAAGATGGCGTCCCTTGAATTCCGATTGGCTGATAGGATTCTAAGGTAGGAAAAATCCGATTGGCTGCGGAAATCAGCCAATCGGATTGAAGTTCAATCCGATTGGCTGATCCAATCATCCAATAGGATTTACCTTGCATTCTATTGGCTGTTACGATCAGCCAATAGAATGCGAGGTCAATCCGATTGGCTGATTTCATCAGCCAATCAGATTTTTTCTACCTTAATTCCGATTGGCTGATAGAATCCTATAAGCCAATTGGAATTCAAGGGACGCCATCTTGGATGACGTCATTTAAAGGAACCGTCATTCGTCGTTTAGTCGTCGGGATCGATGGATGCTCCGCGTCGGATGGAAGAAGATAGAAGATTCCGCTTGGATGAAGACTTCTGCCCATCTGGAGGACCTCTTCTGGCTGGATTGGATGAAGACTTCTGCCCATCTGGAGGACCACTTCGCCCGGATTTGTTGAGGACTTAGGCCCGGCTGGGTGAAGACGGCTCAAGGTAGGGTAAACTTCAGGGGGTTAGTGTTAGTTTTTTTTAAGGGGGGGTTTGGGTGGGTTTTAATGTTGGGGGGGTGTATTTCTTTTTTTACAGTAAAAAGAGCTGATTACTTTGGGGCAATGCCCCGCAAAAAGCCCTTTTAAGGGCTATTTGTAATTTAGTATAGGTAAGGGAATTTTATCATTTTGGGGGGATTTTTTATTTTATTAGGGGGCTTAGATTAGGTGTAATTAGTTTAAACTTCTTGTAATTTTTTTTATTTTCTGTAATTTAGAGTTTGTTTTTTCTGTACTTTAGTTAATTTTAGTTATTTTTATTTAATTGTAGGTAATTGTATTTAATTAATTTAATTTAATTGTAGTATAGTGTTAGGTGTAGTTGTAGCTTAGGTTAGGTTTTATTTTACAGGTATATTTGTATTTATTTTAGCTAGGTAGCAATTAAGTAGTTAATAACTATTTAATAATATTGTACCTAGTTAAAATAAATACAAAGTTGCCTGTAAAATAAATATAAACCCTAAAATAGCTATAATGTAACTATTAGTTATATTGTAGCTATCTTAGGGTTTGTTTTATAGATAAGTATTTAGTTTTAAATAGGAATAATTTATTTAATTATAGGAATATTTATTTAGATTAATTTAAATAATATTTAAGTTAGGGGGTGTTAGGGTTAGATTTAGGTTTAGGGGTTAATAGATATAATGTTGGTGGTGGCGGTGTAGGGGGGGCAGATTAGGGAATAATAAATGTAATGTAGGTGGTGGTGGGCTCCGGGAGCGGCGGTTTAGGGGTTAAACAATTAATTTATTTGTGGCGGGGTCTGGGATCGGCAGGATAGGAGTTAATAACTTTATGTAGGTTGCGTCGGTATAGGGTGCTGCAGATTAGGGGTTAATAGGTATAATGTAGGTGACAGCAGGGTCCGGGAGCGGCGGTTTAGGGGTTAATAAATTTATTATAGTTGCGGCGGGGTCCGGGAGTGGCGGTTTAGGGGTTAATACGTATAATGTAGGTGGTGACGGTTTTGGGGCCGCGGTTTAGGGGTTAATAAGTATAAAGTAGGTGGCGGCGGTGTAGGGGGGGGCAGATTAGGGGTGTTTAGACTCGGGGTACATGTTAGGGTGTTAGGTGCAGACACTTCCCATAGGAATAAATGGGATATCGGGCAGCAGCGAACATGAGCTCTCGCTGTTGTCAGACTCCCATTGATTCCTTTAATGACGCATGTCGTACAGGGTACAGATTGAGCTCGCATTCTATTGGCTGATCGGAACAGCCAATAGAATGCGAACTCAATCTGATTGGCTGATTGGATCAGCCAATCGGATTGAACTTGAATCTGATTGGCTGATTCCATCAGCCAATCAGAATTTTCCTACCTTAATTCCGATTGGCTGATAGAATCCTATCAGCCAATCGGAATTGAAGGGACGCCATCTTGGCCTTCATTCGTCGGTAGTCCGTCGGGAAAGAAGGATGTTCCGCGTCGGCGGGATGAAGATTCAAGACCCGGCTTCGAAGATGACCTCGCCCGGATAGAAGACTTCTTCAGCGCCTCTTGGAAGATGACCTCGCCCGGATGGAAGATTTCTTCAGAGCCGCTTGGAGGATCACTTCATCGGATGGAAGATTTCTTCAGCGCCCCTTGGATGATCACTTCTGCCGGTCCGGATGTCCTCTTCAGTTCCATTGGTGGCTCGGCTGAGTGAAGACGACTAAAGGTAGGATGATCTTCAGGGGATTAGTGTTAGGTTATTTTAAGCGGGGTTTGGGTTAGATTAGGGGTATGTGGGTGGTGGGTTTTAATGTTGGGGGGGGGTTGTATTTTTCTTTGACAGTCAAAAGAGCTGAACTCTTTGGGGCATGCCCCCACAAAAGGCCCTTTTAAGGGCTGGTAAGGTAAAAGAGCTTTGAACTTTTTTAATGTAGAATAGGGTAGGGCATTTTTTTTATTTTGGGGGGGGTTTGTTATTTTATTAGGGGGCTTAGATTAGGTGTAAGTAGCTTAAAATTGTTGTAATATTTTTTTAAATGTTTGTAACTTATTTTTTTTATTTTTTGTAACTTAGCTTTTTTATTTTTTGTACTTTAGTTAGTTTATGTAATTGTATTTAATTGTAGTTATTTGTAGGTAGTTTCTTTAATTAATTTAATGATAGTGTAGTGTTTAATTGTAACTTAGGTTAGGATTTATTTTACAGGTAATTTTGTATTTCTTTTAGCTAGGTAGTTATTAAATAGTTAATAACTATTTAATAACTATTCTAACTAGCTAAAATAAATACAAAGTTACCTGTAAAATAAATATAAATCCTAAGATAGCTACAATGTAATTATTAATTATATTGTAGCTATCTTAGGGTTTATTTTACAGGTAAGTATTTAGTTTTAAATAGGAATAATTTATTTAATGATAGTGTAGTGTTAGGTGTAATTGTAACTTAGGTTAGTTTTTATTTTACAGGTAAATTTCTCTTTATTTTAGCTAGGTAGCTATTAAATAGTTAATAACTATTTAATAGCTATTGTACCTAGTTAAAATAAATTGAAAGGTGCCTTTAAAATAAAAATAAATCCTAAGATAGCTACAATATAATTATTATTTATATTGTAGCTATATTAGGGTTTATTTTATAGGTAAGTATTTAGTTTTAAATAGGATTAACTTAGTTAATAATAAAAATATGATTTAGATTTATTTAATTAATATTTAATTTAGGGGGGTGTTAGGGTTAGTGTTAGACTTAGGTTTAGGGGTTAATAATTTTATTACAGTGGCGGCGGTGTAGTGGGGGGCAGGATAGGGGTTAATAAATTTATTATAGGTGGCGACGGTGTAGGGGGGGCAGGATAGGGGTTAATAAATTTAATATACGTTGCGGCGGGTTCAGGGAGCGGCGGTTTAGGGGTTAAACTATTTATTTATTTGCGGCGAGGTGCGGGATCAGCAGGATAGGGGTTAATAACTTTATTATAGAGGGCGACGGTATAGGGGGGGCAGGATAGGGGTTACTAGGTATAATGTAGGTGGCAGCGGTGTCCGGGAGCGGCGGTTTAGGGGTTAATACATTTAGCAGAGTTGCGGCAGGGTCTAGGAGCGGTGGTTTAGTGGTTAATACATTTTTGATAGTTGCGGCAGGCTCTAGGAGCGGCGGTTTAGGGGTTAGTAACTTTATTTAGTTGGGGGGGGCGCCGATATAGGGGGTAGAACAGTGCAGTTTAGTGTGAGTGCTTAGTGACAGGCTAGCAATAAAGCTGGGAAAAAGCCGAAGAGCAGCTAGATCGGATGAGTGATAACTATCACAGTCCGCTGCTCATCGCCCCGCGGCTTTTTGACAGCTTTATTTGATAACTTAGGCGTATTTTTTCAGGTCCGCGGCGGCGAAGGTAGGCGAGCTTAGGCGGGCGTATTGGGCCGGCGAAGGCAGAAAAGTTGACACGATGATAACTACCCCCCATATTCTCTAGTGGAAGTGACAACTGATTCTGTATATTAGTATTCTTATATTGCCTGACAAAATCTATCCATTTTAGAGTAAATTTATTTTGTTGCCATTCAGAATTGATTACATTATCAAATTGTTCTATTATATATATTGCATTTGCAGTAGAAATGTTAAATTATTTATAGTAAGTGTCCTTTTCTGCTTCCAGTTTTTAAGGATAAGGTATCTCCCGCCCAAAATTACCGTATTAAAAAAGACTCTATTTATCAGTTTATCAGATGTGTCCAATAGGAAAATTATATGTTGTAATTCTATTAAACATTTTGTGGCTGTCACTTTAGTTAACCAAAATTGTATGCGTTTCCAAAACTGGTTAACTTTTGGGCAGCTCCAAAACATGTGGATTAAGTTAGCATCAGCTGAACAGCAGCGAGGGCATACCTTAAATCCTTGTGACGACCATTTATTTATTCTATCTGGTGTAAAATATATTCTATATAAGAGTTTTATGTGAATTTCTCGCCAATTTGCCGCAAGTGTGGCCTCATCTAGGAGGGTTATGCTATGTTTTACTTGATCTTCATTCAAGTTTGGGAGCACTACTTGCCATTTTGAACGTATCTGAGCAATATTCAGGTCCCCTGTCTTACTAATGATCATATTATACCAATACTTAATAGAGCGTTTACCTGCCTTAAATAATGCTAGCCCCATTTTCACTCCTGAGTGACTCCATGGCATCTTATTGTCTTCTATAGCTTTAAGAAACCAGTGCCTAACTTGAAGGTATGCAAAAAAGTCCACATTCTGTAAATGAAAAGATTCTTTAAGTCTTTCAAATGACATTATATTTTGTGTTTCAGGTTTTCTAAGTTGTACTAAGTAAATAAGCCCTGCACTGACCCAATTCCTAAATACTTGATTACTTATACCAGGGAAAAAACGTGGATCACCTCTAATAGGGAGTAAGTCTGAAATATAAGGATCACAATCCAATCTACGTTGTATGTCCTGCCATGCAATTATAATGTGGTATAATGATTGTTTATTTTTTATTCTCTTTGGGATCTCTTATTTAGGACAGTGTAAGAGCGCGTTCAGAGAGAGGGGGTACTAAGTTTTGTTCTGCATCAATAAATGCAATATAGCTCCCTCCCGTAACCAAATCCATTGCAATTTTTGCAAGACAAACACTATTATATATGGCAAAGTTAGGTAATGCCAACCCACCATATTGTCTTAGTTGTGATAGTTTATACAGTGACATTCGTTTAGCACCCTTCCCCCATATAAATCGTCTCATTAGTTGATCCAAGTGATTAAGGTTTTTTATTTATATAATTATAGGGATATTTTGCATCAAGTATAGGAGCTTGGGTAGAACAATCATCTTAACTAAGTTGATTCTCGCAGTGGTTGAAAGTGGGAAATTATCCCATTTCGTCAGCTCAAATTTAATTTTCGCAAATAAAGGCAGGTAATTCAAACTATACCAGTCTTCTGGGGTAACACTAATCTGAATTCCAACATATGTGATAGACTGCGTTGCTACTTTAAAAGGGGGTGTATATTGATTTTGATGGTATTTATTCAGACAAAGGAGTTCTGATTTAGACATATTAATTGTGTAACCTGAAAAAGAGCCAAAATCCGCTATAATTTCTAAAATTTTGGGAATTTCCTTCTGGGCGTCCTTTAAAAATAAAATCAGGTCATCTGTGTATAATAAAAGTTTAACAGGGATATTGCCTATCTTAATCCCCCCTAGACTATCTCTTAAGGTAACTAGTAATGTAACATGATCCCTAGTAATGTAACATAATCCCTAGTGATGTTACATGATCCCTAGTAATTTAACATGATCCCTAGTGATGTTACATGATCCCTAGTAATGTAACATAATCCCTAGTGATGTTACATGATCCCTAGTAATTTAACATAATCCCTAGTGATGTTACATGATCCCTAGTAATTTAACATGATCCCTAGTGATGTTACATGATCCCTAGTAATGTAACATAATCCCTAGTGATGTTACATGATCCCTAGTAATTTAACATGATCCCTAGTAATGTAACATAATCCCTAGTGATGTTACATGATCCCTAGTAATTTAACATGATCCCTAGTGATGTTACATGATCCCTAGTAATGTAACATAATCCCTAGTGATGTTACATGATCCCTAGTAATTTAACATAATCCCTAGTGATGTTACATGATCCCTAGTAATTTAACATGATCCCTAGTGATGTTACATGATCCCTAGTAATGTAACATAATCCCTAGTGATGTTACATGATCCCTAGTAATTTAACATGATCCCTAGTAATGTAACATAATCCCTAGTGATGTTACATGATCCCTAGTAATTTAACATGATCCCTAGTAATGTTACATGATCCCTAGTAATTTAACATGATCCCTAGTAATGTTACATGATCCCTAGTAATTTAACATGATCCCTAGTAATGTTACATGATCCCTAGTAATTTAACATGATCCCTAGTAATGTTACATGATCCCTAGTAATTTAACATGATCCCTAGTGATGTTACATGATCCCTAGTAATTTAACATGATCCCTAGTAATGTTACATGATCCCTAGTAATTTAACATGATCCCTAGTAATGTTACATGATCCCTAGTAATTTAACATGATCCCTAGTGATGTTACATGATCTGTAGACACAAAACATGATCCTTAGGCATCTATTTATCAAGCCGTCAACCGCAAATACGCTGGAATTCCACAGCGTATTTGTGGCGAGACTGATTCGCCCTAGTTATCAAACCCTACAGACCGGCAAAAGTAGAATTTTGTGACGAAACATACGATCCGCCGGACTCAGTCCGACACAGATCGATGCTTACGTCATTGCAGATGTTCCGAATGCAAATTCGGCACAATCTGTCGACTTTTGCTAGTTATCAAATTTCTACCAGGTACGCATGCCACTATTCCGGCCCAGCGTAACTGGTTTTCAATCCGCTGCCCTGGAGGTGGCGGATGCCATAGCAATCAATGGGAGTCGGATGCCATAGGAATCAAGGGGAGTCTGAAAGCAGCGGAAGCTCATGTTCGCTGCTGCCCGATATCCCATTGATTCCTATAGTAACGTTTACACCTAACACCCTAACATGTACCTCGAGTCTAAACACCCTAATATGCCCCCCCTACACCGCCGCCACCTACATTATACTTAATAACCCCTAATATGCCCACCCTACACCGCAGCCACCTACATTATACTTATTAACCACTAATCTGCCGCCACTGACACCGCCACCATCCACATTATACTTATTAACCCCTAATCTGCCCCCTACACAGCCGCCACCTACATTATACTTAATAACCCCTAATCTGCCACCCCTACACCGCCGCCACCTACATTATACTTATTAACCCCTAATCTGCCGCCCCTGACATCCGCCGCCACCTACATTGATTTATTAACCCCTAATCTGCCCCCCTACACAGCCGCCACCTACATTATACTTAATAACCCCTAATCTGCACCCCTACCCCGCAGCCACCTACATTATACTTAATAACCCCTAATCTGCACCCCTACACCACAGCCACCTACATTATACTTATTAACCCCTAATCTGCCACCCCTGACACCGCTGCCACCTACATTATACTTATTAACCCCTAATCTGCCACCCCCTACACCGCCGCCACTATATTAAATTTATTAACCCCTAAACCTAAGTCTAACCCTAACACCCCCTAACTTAAATATAATTTAAATAAATCTAAATAATGGGTTTTAAAGTTGGGGGGTTTGTAATTTTTTTTTACAGGTAAAAGAGCTGATTGGGGCAATGCCCCGCAAAAGGAGCTTTAAGGGCTATTTGTAATTTAGTGTAGGGTAGGGCTTTTTTTATTTTGGGGGGGGCTTTTTTATTTTGTTAGGGGGATTAGATTAGGTGTAATTAGTTTATTATTTTCTGTAATTTAGTGTGTTTTTTTGTACTTTAGATAATTTAATTTAATTGTATTTAGGTTAGGGAATTTATTTAATTATAGTTTTGTGTTAGGTGTAATTGTAACTTAGGTTAGGATTTATTTTACAGGTAAATTTGTATTTATTTTAACTAGGTAGTTATTAAATAGTTAATAACTATTTAATAACTATTGTACCTAGTTAAAATAAATACAAACTTGCCTGTAAAATAAAAATAAACCCTAAGCTAGACACAATGTAACTATTAGTTATATTGTAGCTATGTTAGGGTTTATTTTATAGGTAAGTATTAAGTTTTAAATAGGAATAATTTATTTAATGATAGGAATATTTATTTAGATTTATTTAAATTATATTTATGTTAGTGGGTGTTAGGGTTACGGTTATACTTAGGTTTAGGGGTTAATAAATTTAATATAGTGGCGGCAGTGTAGGGGGGGCAGATTAGGGATTCATAAATATAACGTAGGTGGCGGGGGTGTAGGGGGCGGCAGATTAGGGGTTAATAAGTATATACTAGGTGGCGGTGGTGTAGGGGGTGGCAGATTAGGGGTTAATAAGTATAATGTAGGTGGCGGCGGTGTAGGGGGTGGCAGATTAAGGCTTATTAAGTATAATGGAGGTGTCGGTCGGCTCCGGGAGCGGCGGTTTAGGGGGTAAACACTTTATTTAGTTGCGGAGGGGTCCGTGATTGGCAGTTTAGGGGTTAATACATTTATTAGAGTTGCGGTGGGTTCCGGGAGCGGCGGTATAAGGGGTAAACAGTATAGTATAGTGTGGGTGTTTAGTGGCAGTATACCAATAAAGCTGGGAAAAAGCCGAAGAGCAGCGAGATCGATGACTGTTAGTTAACAACAGTCCGCTGCTCATCGCCCAGGGTCGGCTCCAAGGGGGGGCATTGGGGGGCAATGCCCACACAAATGGTATGCTGTGCCCCACAATTGGAGCCTCGTTCTGATGCCAGCAATCCAGCTAGCGCAACACAGGGGGCAAATCCTGCATTGTTGGGCAGCAAAATAAAAATAAATATGTATATGAATATATACATTTATATTTATGTGTTTATATGTGTATATACAAATATTAGCACATACAAATATATGTACTGTATATCAGCATATACATATATATAAAGAGTAAAAACACAGCCCCCCATACACAACTATGTAAAAGCACATTCAGTGCAGTTTTTTTCAAACACCCCACATCCCCTCACTTTAACCCCGTATTAAAAAAAATGCTCATCTTTATTTTGACTTATACAGAACTCTCCTCTTTATTTGGGGGGCACATTTTTTTATTAACCAGAGGTCTGACCTCTGGTTAATTGTGCATCTTCTATCTTCTTCCATCCGACAAGGAGCGGCACCATCTTGAAGACATGTGACACGGAGCATCCATCGATCCCGACGACTAAACGACGAATGACGGTTCCTTTAAATGACGTCATCCAAGATGGCGTCCCTTGAATTCCGATTGGCTGATAAGATTCTAAGGTAGGAAAAATCCGATTGGCTGATGAAATCAGCCAATCGGATTGAAGTTGAATCCGATTGGCTGATCCAATTAGCCAATAGGATTTACCTCGCATTCTATTGGCTGTTACGATCAGCCAATAGAATGCGAGGTCAATCCGATTGGCTGATTTCATTTCACTGTTGATAATCTGCCCCCCCATACCGCCGCCACCTACATTATACTTAATAACCCCTAATCTGCCCCTCTACACCGCCGCCACCTACATTATACTTATTAACCCCTATTCTGCCACCCCTGACACCGCCACCACCTACATTATACTTATTAACCCCTAATCTGCCCCCTACACATCGGAATTCGAGGGACGCCATCTTGGAACCTTCATTCTTCAGTTGGACGACGGCGGATGAAGATGGGTCCGCATCGGAGGTCTTCAGGATGGAGCCGGTCCTCATCGGATGAAGATAGAAGATGCCGCTTGGAAGATGATGGTTGCCGGTCCGGATCTACTCTTCTTCCCGGATAGGATGAAGACTTTGGAGCCTCTTCTGGACCTCTTCAGCCACCGGATGATGGATCGCCAGCCCCCGCTTGGGTTGGATGAAGATTTTGGAGCCAGGACGGATCGGTGATACCTGGTGAGGTGAAGACAAGGTAGGATGATCTTCAGGGGCTTAGTGTTAGGTTTATTTAAGGGGGGTTTGGGTTAGATTAGGGGTATGTGGGTGGTGGGTTGTAATGTTGGGGGGGGTATTGTATGTTTTTTTTACAGGCAAAAGAGCTGAACTTCTTGGGGCATGCCCCGCAAAGGGCCCTGTTCAGGTCTGGTAAGGTAAAAGAGCTTTGAACTTTAGTAATTTAGAATAGGGTAGGGCATTTTTTATTTTGGGGGTCTTTGTTATTTTATTAGGGGGCTTAGAGTAGGTGTAATTAGTTTAAAATTGTTGTAATATTTTTCTTATGTTTGTAAATATTTTTTTATTTTTTGTAACTTAGTTCTTTTTTATTTTTTGTACTTTAGTTAGTTTATTTCATTGTAGTTATTTGTAGGAATTGTATTTAATTGATTTATTGATAGTGTAGTGTTAGGTTTAATTGTAGGTAATTGTAGGTATTTTATTTAATTAATTTAATGATAGTATAGTGTTAGGTTTAATTGTAACTTAGGTTAGGATTTATTTTACAGGTAATTTTGTAATTATTTTAACTAGGTAACTATTAAATAGTTCTTAACTATTTAATAGCTATTGTGAATGGTTAAAATAATTACAAAGTTGCCTGTAAAATAAATATTAATCCTAAAATAGCTATGATATAATTATAATTTATATTGTAGCTATATTAGGATTTATTTTACAGGTAAGTATTTAGCTTTAAATAGGAATAATTTATTTAATAAGAGATAATTATTTTTGTTAGATGTAAATTATATTTAACTTAGGGGGGTGTTAGTGTTAGGGTTAGACTTAGCTTTAGGGGTTAATACATTTATTAGAATAGCGGTGAGCTCCAGTCGACAGATTAGGGGTTAATAATTGAAGTTAGGTGTCGGCGATGTTAGGGAGGGCAGATTAGGGGTTAATACTATTTATTATAGGGTTAGTGAGGCGGATTAGGGGTTAATAACTTTATTATAGTAGCGGTGCGGTCCGCTCGGCAGATTAGGGGTTAATAAGTGTAGGCAGGTGGAGGCGACGTTGAGGGGGGCAGATTAGGGGTTAATAAATATAATATAGGGGTCGGCGGTGTTAGGGGCAGCAGATTAGGGGTACATAAGGATAACGTAGGTGGCGGCGCTTTGCGGTCGGCAGATTAGGGGTTAATAAGTGTAGGTAGCTGGCGGCGACATTGTGGGGGGCAGGTTAGGGGTTAATAAATATAATATAGGGGTCGGCGGTGTTAGGGGCAGCAGATTAGGGGTACATAAGTATAACGTAGGTGGAGGTCGGCAGATTAGGGGTTAAAAAAATTTAATAGAGTGTCGGCGATGTGGGTGGACCTCGGTTTAGGGGTACATAGGTAGTTTATGGGTGTTAGCGTACTTTAGAATACAGTAGTTAAGAGCTTTATAAACCGGCGTTAGCCTAGAAAGCTCTTAACTACTGACTTTTTTCCTGCGGCTGGAGTTTTGTCGTTAGATGTCTAACGCTCACTTCAGACACGACTCTAAATACCGGAGTTAGAAAGATCCCATTGAAAAGATAGGATACGCAATTGACGTAAGGGGATCTGCGGTATGGAAAAGTCGCGGCTGAAAAGTGAGCGTTAGACCCTATTTTGAGTGACTCCAAATACCGGAGGTAGCCTAAAACCAGCGTTAGGAGCCTCTAATGCTGGTTTTCACGGCTAACGCCAAACTCCAAATCTAGGCCTAAGCTAGCTACAATATAACTAATAGTTACATTGTATCTATCTTAGGGTTTATTTTTCTTTTACATGCAAGTTTGTATTTATTTTAACTAGGTACAATAGTTATTAAATAGTTATTAACTATTTAATAACTACCTAGTTAAAATAAATACAAATTTACCTGTAAAATAAAACCTAAACTAAGTTATACTAACACCTAAAACTACACTATAATTAAATAAATTCCCTAACCTAAATACAATTAAATACAATTAAATTAAATTATCTAAAGTACAAAAAAACCCGCACTAAATTACAGAAAATAATAAACAAATTACAAGATTTTTAAACTAATTACACCTAATCTAATCCCCCTAACAAAATAAAAAAGCCCCCCCAAAATAAAAAAAGCCCTACCCTACACTAAATTACAAATAGCCCTTAAAGCTCCTTTTGCGGGGCATTGCCCCAAAGTAATCAGCTCTTTTTCCTGTAAAAAAGAATTACAACCCCCCCAACATTAAAACCCACCACCTACACAACCAACCCTACTCTAAAACCCACCCAATACCCCCTTAAAAAACATAACACTAACCCCTTGAAGATCACCTTACCGTGCAAAGTTTTCACCCAACCGGGCCGAAGTCCTCAACGAATCCGGCAGAAGTGGTCCTCCAGACGGGCAGAAGTCTTCATCCAGACGGTATCTTCTATCTTCATCCATCCGGCGCGGAGCGGGTCCATCTTCAAGACATCCGACTCGGAACATCATCTTCTGCTACACTAGCAGACTGATGTTTCACAGTCAAAAAAGTTTTTTTTTTTAAATTTACACTACTGTTACAACAGATATGAGTGGTGGCACTGGGCAAGTGGGCCTGGCACACACGCTGGCAGGCAGGCAACTGCAATTAGATTACACTAGCAGACATGTTTCACAGTCAAAAAAGTTTTTTTTTTTTTAAATTTACACTAATGTTACAACAGATATGAGTGGTGGCACTGCAGGCAGGCAACTGCAATTAGATTACACTAGCAGACTGATGTTTCACAGTCAAAATTACACAGGCAAAAAAAAGACATGTTCTAGCCCTAAAAAGGGCTTTTTGGGGTGCTGTCCTTACAGCAGAGATCAGATGAGTCCTTTAGGACTGTAGTGGACACTGAATACACTAGCCTAGCTATCAATTTCCCTATAAAATCAGCAGCAGCTACACTATCCCTCCTCTCACTAAGAATGCAGGATCAGAATGAATCTAAAATGGCTGCTGTCCAGGAGCTGGGAGGGTCTGGGAGGGAGTGTCTGCTGCTGATTGGCTGAAATGTGTCTGCAGACTGTGAGATACAGGGTCAAAGTTTACTCAACGATGACGAATACATACATACATACATACACACAATACACACACTGTGTGTATATATATATTGTTTTTGTGTGTATATATATATATATATATATATATATGTGTGTGTATATACATATATACTGTGTGTATGTGTGTGTGTGTGTGTATATATATTTATAAGAGCTGATTACTTTGGGGCAATGCCCCGCAAAAGGCCCTTTTAAGGGCTATTTGTAATTTAGAGTAGGGTAGGGCTTTTTTTATTTTGTGGGGACTTTTTTATTTTGTTAGGGGGATTATATTAGGTGTAATTAGTTTAAAAATCTTGTAATTTGTTTATTATTTTCTGTAATTTAGTGTTTGGGTTTTTTTGTACTTTAGATAATTGTATTTATTTGTATTTAGTTTAGGGAATGTATTTAATTATAGTGTAGTGTTAGGTGTAATTGTAACTTAGGTTAGGTTTTATTTTACAGGTAAATTTGTATTTTTTTAACTAGGTAGTTATTAAATAGTTAATAACTATTTAATAACTATTGTACCTAGTTAAAATAAATGCAAACTTGCCTGTAAAATAAAAATAAACCCTAAGATAGATACAATGGGGCATATGGCCACGTGTTTCTGGCGAGCCTGCAGACTCGCCAGAAACAGCAGTTATGAAGCAGCGGTCACAAAGACCGCTGCTCCATAACCTGTCCGCCCTGCTCTGAGCAGGCGGACACACATCGCCGCAAATCAACCCGATCGAGTACGATCGGGTTGATTGACACCACCCCTGCTGGCGGCTGATGGGCCGCGAGCCTGCAGGGGGCGGCGTTGCACCAGCAGCTCTTGTGAGCTGCTGGTGCAATGCTGAATACGGCGAGCGTTTTGCTCGCCGTATTCAGCGATGTCTGTCGGACCTGATCCGCACTGTCGGATCAGGTCCGACAGACATTGTTAACTAGAGGCCAATGTAACTATTAGTTATATTGTAGCTATCTTAGGGTTTATTTTATAGGTAAGTATTTAGTTTAAAATAGGAATAATTTAGCTAATTATAGTAATTTTATTTAGTTTTATGTAAATTATATTTAAGTTAGGGGGTGTTAGGGTTAGGGTTATACTTAGGTTTAGGGGTTAATAAATTTAATATAGTGGCGGTGGTGTAGGGGGGGCAGATTAGGGATTAATAAATATAATGTAGGTGGCGGCGGTGTAGGGGGCGGCAGATTAGGGGTTAATAAGTATATACTAGGTGGCGGCGGTGTAGGGGGCGGAAGATTAGGGGTTAATAAGTATAATGTAGGTGACGGCCGTGTAGGGGGCGGCAGATTCGGGGTTAATAAGTATAATGGAGGTGGCGGTGGGCTCCAGGAGCGGCGGTTTAGGGGGTAAACACTTTATTTAGTTGCGGCGTGGTCCGTGATTGGCGGTTTAGGGGTTAATACATTTATTATAGTTGCGGTGGGCTCCGGGAGCGGCGGTATAAGGGGTAAACTTTCACGAACGGCGGACTCGAACTTCCGCAACTGTTCGCGAACAGGCGAACTGGGGGAAACGCCATTGACTTCAATAGGCAGGCGAACTTTAAAACCAACAGGGACTCTTTCTGGCCACAATAGTGATGGAAAAGTTGTGTCAAGGAGACTAACACCTGGGCTGTGGCATGCCGGAGGGGGATCCATGGCAAAACTCCCACGGAAAATTACATAGTTGATGCAGAGTCTGGTTTTAAGCCATAAAGGGCATAAATCACCTAACATTCCTAAATTGTTTAGAATAACGTGCTTTAAAACATCAGGTATGATGTTATATCGATCAGCTAGTGTAAGGGTTACGCCAGCTTCACAGTGACAGACCAAACTCCACGTTTAAAGGTACAGTCTACAGTCACCAGAATTTTTATTGTTTTAAAAGATAGATAATCCCTTTATTACCCATTTCCCAGTTTTGCATAACTAACACATTTATATGTGTTTATGTTACAACAGATATGAGTGGTGGCACTGTGGGCAAGTGGGCACAGTATACGCTGTGAGTCTGGCACACACGCTGGCAGGCAGGCAACTGCAATTAGATTACACTAGCAGACTGATGTTTCACAGTCAAAAAAGTTTTTTTTTTAAATTTACACTACTGTTACTACAGATATGAGTGGTGGCACTGTGGGCAAGTTGGCCTGGCACATACGCTGGCAGGCAGGCAACTGCAAATAGATTACACTAGCAGACTGATGTTTAACAGTCAAAAAAGTTTTTTTTTTTTAAATTTACACTACTGTTACAACAGATATGAGTGGTGGCACTGTGGGCAAGTTGGCCTGGCACATACGCTGGCAGGCAGGCAACTGCAAATAGATTACACTAGCAGACTGATGTTTAACAGTCAAAAAAGTTTTTTTTTTTTAAATTTACACTACTGTTACAACAGATATGAGTGGTGGCACTGTGGGCAAGTGGGCCTGGCACACACGCTGGCAGGCAGGCAACTGCAATTAGATTACACCAGTAGACTGATGTTTAACAGTCAAAAAAGTTTTTTTTTTTTAATTTACACTACTGTTACAACAGATATGAGTGGTGGCACTGTGGGCAAGTGGGCCTGGCACACAAGCTGGCAGGCAGGCAACTGCAATTAGATTACACTAGCAGACTGATGTTTCACAGTCAAAAAAGTTTTTTTTTTTTAAATTTACACTACTGTTACAACAGATATGAGAGGTGGCACTGTGGGCAAGTGGGCCTGGCACACACGCTGGCAGGCAGGCAACTGCAATTAGATTACACTAGCAGACTGATGTTTCACAGTCAAAAAAGTTTTTTTTTAAATTTACACTACTGTTACAACAGATATGAGTGGTGACACTGTAGGCAAGTGGGCCTGGCACACACGCTGGCAGGCAGGCAACTGCAATTAGATTACACTAGCAGACATGTTTCACAGTCAAAAAAGTTTTTTTTTTTTTTAAATTTACACTAATGTTACAACAGATATGAGTGGTGGCACTGCAGGCGGGCAACTGCAATTAGATTACACTAGCAGACTGATGTTTCACAGTCAAAATTACACAGGCAAAAAAAAAAAAAAAGACTGATGTTCTAGCCCTAAAAAGGGCTTTTTGGGGTGCTGTCCTTACAGCAGAGATCAGATGAGTCCTTCAGGACTGTAGTGGACACTGAATACACTAGCCTAGCTATCAATTTCCCTATAAAATCAGCAGCAGCTACACTATCCCTCCTCTCACTAAGAATGCAGGATCAGAATGAATCTAAAATGGCTGCTGTCCAGGAGCTGGGAGGGTCTGGGAGGGAGTGTCTGCTGCTGATTGGCTGAAATGTGTCTGCAGACTGTGAGATACAGGGTCAAAGTTTACTCAACGATGACGAATACATACATACATACATACATACATACACACAATACACACACTGTGTGTATATATATATTGTTTTTGTGTGTGTATATATATATATATATATATATATATATATGTGTGTATATACATATATACTGTGTGTATGTGTGTGTGTGTGTGTATATATATTTATATCCTGGGTCAACAGCCTGGGTGCTAGCATGAAAAGGTATATCTCAGTAAATGAAAGCACTCTCAGGACTTCTCAATAGTGGGTCAAAAAAACAGTGTTTATTAACATTTCGGGGTTCACACAGACCCCTTCATCTGATGAAGGAGTCTGTGTGAACCCCGAAACGTTAAGACCGCTGCCCCTTAACTAATCCGCCACCTCTGAGGTAGCGGACTGCAATCATCCCAATCAGATACGATCGAGATGATTGACACCCCCGATTGTCTGCGAATGTGCAGGGGGCAGCATTGCACAAGCATTTCACCAGAATTGCTAGTACAATGTTAAATGCTGACAGTGTATGCTGTCGGCATTTAGCAATGTCGGGCGGACATGATCTGCTACAGTGGATTATGCCTGACATTTAATAAATCTACCCCTTAGTGTCATAACACAATCCCTAGTGACACAATGCGTGCCCTAGTAACATAAAAATGTGTGCCCTAGTTACAGAGCATGAGCTGTAGTGAGGAAGGAAGGCTTAAACATGGCATGAAAGGGGATAATAAAAGTGAAAAAAAAATAGGTTATGATCAGAAAAAAAATCTGAGGATACTGTTCTGGGATAGGAAGAAGAATGAAATGTTATAAAGAAAGGAGATAAATGAGGATTTCATTTTTAAATTAAATCGCTTTTACTTTAATAAAAAGGAGATTTTATACTCATGCTTTTAGTTCCACCATAACTTAAAGGGACATGAAACTCATTTTTGTTCTTTCATGATTGAGATAGATCATATAATTCTAAACAACTTTCTGTGATGGATACCCCAACTACCCCAACTGGGTAGCTCCGTCAAAAGGGTCCTGCTTCCTCCCTGCCAACTGCAGCTTTGTAGCCGCCAAGTGATTACAGCCAGTAGCCCACCCTGATACCAGACAGCACCAGTATTCAGGATCCCACCCTGTGACAGACTCCGGCTACCCCAACTGGGTAGCTCTGCCAGAGGGTCCTTCCTATACCTGACAACAGGTAGCTATGTAGCTAAGAAAGGGATTATAGCAATCCCCATCCAAATAACTTGACAAACTAGCATTCAGATGAAACAAGAACTGATTTTATTGTGACACACACTTGCCTTATATACACACACAATGGGTCTTCTCTGACTCTCAAATCTCCCGCCATCCTAGCCCCTCCAGACAGGCTGGCGCTGGCCATAGCAACCACAGTCCCATAGAGTCCCAGGACCCAGAGGTGGTTGTTTATGGGTGATCCCAGGGGAGCAGCAGCATTTTGAAAGCTCTCAGTCCAAAACCGACATGATCCGTTACTGGGGACCAGAGTTACAGCCCAGTAAAGAAAGGGGGGGTAGGGGTGTCCAAAAATCCTGGTTCCCAAAGAAGCTCTCCTCCGGTAATTCTCCCATCTCTTGTACTCCCTAGAGGCTACTGATACACAAAAGAGCAGAGCTCTGGGGCAAATGGCCGCTGGAGCGACCAGCAGCTCCAAGGAGCCCGGCCAGCCTAGGAGGGTTTTTCCGGTCAGAGATCAGCTCTTCTCTGACAAGATACAACACAGCAAAACAACACACAGCAAGAATCCATGAGATCTTGTAAGCCATGAATTGGCCAAATCTGGTGTAGAAGGGAGCTAGACAGGTCGTAGGGGGGTGGGGGAAGCCTGGGTGGTCTGGTATCCATAACACTTTCCAATTGACTTCTATTTTCTAATTTGCTTCATTATCTGGTATCGTTAGTTGAAGGAGCAGCAATGCACTACTGGCAGCTAGTTGACAGCCATTGAAAAATATATATATGTGCAGCCACCAATCAGCAGCTTCTGAGCCTACCTAGGTTTTTTTCAATAAAGGATACAAAGAGAACTAAACAAATTAGATAATAGAAATAAACTATTAAGTTATTTATCTGAATATTGAAAGAACATTTTTGGGTTTCTTGTCCCTTTAAATGAATATTGCTAAAGTACATCACATAAGAGCAAATAATATTAGGATGTAATAGCAGATGAAGGAAGAGGAAGATGACGCAATACGAAGAGAAGGGAGAGATTTATGTGATAGTAGAAGAAGGGACAGAAGAAGGGAACCGAGGAGGAAAATGAATGATCCATTCACAGGTAGCTTCTCCTCAGTACACAAGGAAACTCCTGAAGCGGATTGACGCTTAGTTAAAACAATAGAAAGTCTGATCCAGCCAAGCACTCATCCTTCTGACATTCCCTGGTATCCACCTTCCCGTGTAACACTACGTAGGTCTTGGCATCCGTCAGAGAATTAATGCAGAGCAGATGGTACAAGCAGCGTAACGCAAATCATCTTTTAAAACCCATAATTGCTGGCATCTAGGCCGGAGGGCAAAGATCCAAGCAACTTGTAAGCAGGAAGCTTGCCATCCCAACAGATGGGTATGAAAGTACAAGCACCATGGTCTTGGTCTCACTGAAATACAGCCAAGGAAATCTCTAGTGTGCTAAAGAAATATAATAGTACTTTTTGTATAATTCTGTGAAACTCTGAGGGACAGACTATAATTGGCAGCTAGATTTTTTTATTTGCTTGTGTGCAAACACCGCTCACTGTAAACTTTTAACATGGATGGCTTAGCGTTCTGTTTACAAGTTGAAAGTAAATTGTTTGCACACAAGCGAAACCCATTGTGCATTTTCTTCAGTAACTCGGATATTGCAACTGCGTTGACGTCTCCCCATAGAATTCAATGGAGAGCACTGGTGAGATAAAAACTAACATTTATCGATCAAGCGCGAGCCTCACACTGCGTTAGACCTACAGCGCTTAACCCATTGTTTTTCACATAGAAGAAAATGTTATTTTTAAATACATATATACTATATAATATATATATCAATATATATATATATATATATATATATATATATACATACAGTATATATATATATACGTTGTTTTTTAAACAATATATATCTATACCTGTGTGTGTGTGTATATATATATATATATATATATATATATATATATATATATATATATATATATATATATATACAGGTGTAGATATATACAAATATAAAAAAAAAATTACACTAGTGGTCAATAGCTTTTTCATTACATTTTTATGGTAATTGGTTGTTGTTATATTTGTATTGAAGGTTTTGCAATAAATAGATTGTTAGTACATTTGATAATTAGACTTTGATGTATTTCACATTATTTTCTCCTTATTGGGGACTGTGCTTCTATTTTTTACTCTTACGGGAGGCGGCTGGCTAGGGTACACTATCCTTTCCCCCTTTTTTTCTTTTTTTTTATAAATATACAGATATATATTTAGAAACATATAATAAAAATACAAACAACTTTTTCTTTAAGTGAAGAACACTGACATGTAAAACATAAAAATTTAAAATATTTATATTAAATACATTTCAAAAGACATTATTATAATTATCTAAGGCATTTGAGTGGAAAGGGCTTCAAAGTGTATATTTTTATATATTACACATATATATATATATATATATATATATATATATATATATATATATATATATACATGGACATGTATGTGTTTATATGTACAGTATTTATATACTTATATACATATATAAACACATAAATACACATGTATATACATATATGTACTCATCTATAAACTCATACACATATTTAGACATGTATATTCATTATGGCCCTTTCCAGTCAAACACCTTGTCATACACGACAATATATAGTGAACCCTTACAAAAAAAATATTTATGTTTATATGAATACTTTTTTTTTATCAGAAACTGTAAATGAATGTAATACTTTATTTTTTTGTTATTCATTTATCCTCTGTATTTTTATTAGAGAATACTTTGTCCCAATTTATGTTATGTAATGATTTCCTTAAATCATTGAATTTTGCTTTCTTATAATTAAAAGTCTTGGTTAAACCTTTAAGACACTGCTTATGAAAAGAGATTTCAAATGTGACCATGTTCTGATCACTGTTACCCAAATGTTCTTTAACTTCTATGTTTGATATTATATCTGTATTGTTTGATATTATATCTGTATTGTTTGATATTATATCTGTATGTTTGATATTATATCTGTATGTTTGATATTATATCTGTATGTTTGATATTATATCTGTATTGTTTGATATTATATCTGTATTGTTTGATATTATATCTGTATTGTTTGATATTATATCTGTATGTTTGATATTATATCTGTATTGTTTGATATTATATCTGTATTGTTTGATATTTTATCTGTATTGTTTGATATTATATCTGTATTGTTTGATATTATATCTGTATTGTTTGATAGCACTAAATCCAATATAGCTTTACTCCTAGTTGGCTCCTCTATTAATTGTGACAAGAAGTTATCCCTGAGAACATTTAATAATCTATCCCCCTTAGCTGAATTACTAGTTTCATTGGCCCAGTTTATACCAGGGTAGTTAAAATCTCCCATAATTACAGCACTGTTATTAGCAGCCTTATCTATTTGCATTAGGAGTTGAGTTTCCTCCAGGTCACTAATGTTGGGGGGCTTGAAGCATGTTCCTAGTAATATTTTGTTAGGATTTTTCCCCCACTCTTTATTTCAACACACTGGGGGGCCTATCTATCAAGCTCTGAAAGGAGCTTGACGGCCCGCAGTTATGAAGTAGCGGTCACAAAGACAGCTGCTCCTTAACCTGTCCGTCTGCTCTGAGCAGGCGGACAGACATCGTCGGAAATCAACCTGATCAAGTACGATCGGGTTGATTGACACCCCCTGCTGGCGGCCTATTAGCCACGAGTGTGCAGGGGGCGGCGTTGCACCAGCAACTCTTGTGAGCTGCTGGTGCAATGTTAAATGCGGAGAGCGTATTGCTCTCCGCATTCAGCGATGTCTTGTGGACCTGATCCACACTGACGGATCAGGTCCACAAGACATTTCATAAATATGCCTCTATGTCTCTACATTGTCACTTGTATCTAAAATATCTTCCCTTATTGTAGGTTTAAGGTTAGGTTTAATATACATGCAGATTCTTCCACCCCTTTTATTATTCCTGTCCCTCCTAAATAATATATACCCCTCTAAGTTAACTGCCCAGTCATGTGAATCATCCCACCAAGTTTCAGTTATACTGATAACATCATAGTCCTCTTCTGCAACTAAGAGCATCAGCTCCCCCATTTTACCTGTCATGCTTCTTGCATTTGTTGTCATACATTTAATTTTCATGTGCTTTCTGCTGCTACTTGGTGTGCTTTCCTCTATACTTTCTAATGTCATCCCTTCCTTGTGATATTAAGGGAGTGACATATTCACAGACTGATCTCTCTATTCTATTTTGTTCTAACTGACCCTCCCCCCCTTTGCCTAGTTTAAAAGGTTCTCTAAATGTGCTACCATCCTTTCCCCCAACACACCTGCACCCATGTTATTCAGGTGCAATCCATCCTTACTGTACAAATTGTACCCAAGTGAAAAATCAGCCCAGTGCTCTAAAAAGTCAAACCCCTCATTTTTACACCATGCTTTTAATCATGAATTAAAAGACCTTAGCTCCTTCTGCCTTACTGAATTCGCACACTGCACTGGTAATATCTCAGAAAATATTACTTTGGAGGTCCTTGCTTTAAGCTTGCTACCTAACTCCCTAAAGTCATTTTTTAGGACTCTCCATCTCCCGCTGATTCCTTCATTAGTACCAATATGTATCATGACTGCAGGATCAGACCCACATCCCTCTAACAATCTATCAATACGCTCCACAATATGCCTAACACGAGCCCCTGGAAGACAGAAAACTGTTCTATGTAAAGGGTCTGGGTGACAAATTACCCTATCAACCTTTCTAATAATATCTCCTACCACTAACATCTGCCTCAGGCCCTGACTTGTATGCCCCTCTTCCATGACTGAAGGACTGTTAACTATAGTATGCCCCTCTACCATGTCTGAGGTACTGCCCACCATAGTATGCCCCTCTACCATGTCTGAGGTACTGCCCACCATAGTATGCCCCTCTACCATGTCTGAGGGACTGACCACCAGAGTATGCTCCTCTTCCACAACTAAAGGACTGTTCACTATACTAGGCAACACAGTCCTCTCTGACACTGCCACCCCTGAACTGATATCCCCAACATCTTCACTTAATCTGGCAAATCTGTTGGGGTGTACCAGATCAGAACTGGCCTGTCTCTTCCGCTTACCTTTACTTTGCCCTCTAACTGTGACCCAGCTACATCCTGGAGTCTGCTCATCTGAATCTTACCCATTCCCACTGCTAGAACCATTAACAACCAGCCCTGTCCTATCCATTTCCCTTTCAAGTGTCTGAATTTCATGCAGTGTTGCAATTCTTTCCTCCAATACGAGTTTCTAAAGAGACAATATGCTCACATTTGCCACAAACATATAATCCCTGAAGTGGCTGCTCCAGTGATGAAAACATATGGCAAGCTGTACACTGAATGAGATTCTCACACATTCTTAATAATAGGTTTAACTTAAACATATAAAATAATTCTATTTCCTCTTGGTTACTCCAAATCCTTGTTTGCCTAACTACCTTGTTTAGCAAACTGCTTACTTAAACAGACAATCTTACTTACAGCAGACCCTCTTAGAGCAGCCTCACAGAGTTACTGTGCTAGATTTATAGTCTAGCTATGCCCACACAGGTAAAAAAAAATCCCTCTCCTAATTACCCAGACAGGAAAAAAAATGAAGGGTAGAAACAAACAAAAACAGTTATTATTATTATTATTATTTTAAATCCACCCCTTGCACAGCAATTTAAAAATGAACCTGTTTAGCTAACTGCTTACTTAGACAATCTTACTGTAACAGATAATCAGGCAGCAGACTCTCTCAGAGCCTGTATTTTTCTTTCCTTTAATGTGTTTTCAGTGATCCACTTTACCTGTTGCAGGGTCAGGTTACAAGTCAGCATGTTAGAGCTATTTGCAGAGAGGACTTAATAGTTATGGTAAATTGTAGGGGAGAATCAAGTCAGCTTGTTAGATTTATTTACATGAAGATGATCATTAGTTAGGGTCACAATCTGGTAGAGGATTAACCGTAATACTCACGCTTGAGCGTTAATTGCATTAGAAGTAAGATTTTTGTGTTCAGGTTAGGCTCATATACAAGTAATCTGTTTTCGCTCTAGCGGTAACCCGACTAGCTCAAAAATCCAAAGTTAGAATATCACGTGCTCATTTAAATATTCCCCCATAGAAGTCAATGGAGAAAAAAACTCCCCACTCTCGTGCAAACATGATCGCATATTCTGCTGTGCGCTATCCCGACATGAAAATATGAATATTTCACCTTGCAATGTTCTTCACATAGAATATGTTCTATTCATTCATAAATTCATATTTCTACATATATCTGATGGTATTTTGGTACAATATATATCTAAACCTATATATATATATATACTGTGTTTATATATATATATATATATATATATATATATAATTATATATACACACAGAGAGAAGTGCACTCACAGGAACGAACAACTGGCTCAATACTATTGTTAGCCTGTTCTTTGGCTATTTACCACCTGGGTGCAACTTCTTTTAGCCCAGTAATGTTTTTCACAGAGTAGAACTTTCCTGTAGTATATCAGTCTGATCCCGCCTATTACGGTCAGTCCAGCGCCGAAATACCAGGCAATTCCTCTCTGAACAAGGAACACAGCAACCACAGATGATTGTTTCGGCCTTCATTGGGCCTTGTCAGTGAGTTGTAGCCATATTCCTCTAAGCACACTGAGCAAGGAGTCCACGTCTGGTTGCCCCTTTTTTGTGCTTAGAGGAATATAGCTACACCTCACTGACGAGGCCCAATGAAGGCCGAAACGATCGTCTGGGGTTGCTGTGTTCCTTGTTCAGAGAGGAATTGCCTGGTATTTCGGTGCTGGACTGACTGTAATAGGCAGGATCAGACTGATATACTACAGGAAAGTTCTACTCTGTGAAATGCATTACTGGGCTAAAAAGTTGCACCCAGGTGGTAAATCGCCATAGAACAGGCTAACAATGTTATTGAGCCAGTTTTTCGTACCTTTGAGTGCACTTCTCTCTGTATATAATTATATATAGGTATAGATATATAAAGATATATATAGGAATATCTATTTATAAACACACAGAACATATTCCGCTGTGTGCAGAACATCGGAATTTACACCAATCAGCAAACGCTACTTAGGTTCTAAACCAAAACTGGGCCAGCTCTCAAGCTTACATTCCTGATTTTCTAATAAAGATACCAAGAGAAGGAAGAAAAAAATGATAATAGGAGTAAATTAGAAATTTTTTGAAAATTGCTGCTCTATCTGAATCATTAAAGAAAGAAAATTGGGTTTCATATCCCTTTAACCAGAGCTCTGAAGTCACAGTAGTCATTCTAGCTTAAATCGTGATTGCGCTCATATGATCACATTTACTTTCAGCTCCTAATACAAGCATAAACCTGACGAGCAAACACCCGTGATAAACCCCTTATCACGTTGCGCTCCACTTGTAATCTGTCCCAGTGACCTGGTGTCTAAGCACTGAGAGCCGCTGCACAAAACAGTAACAATAATGGCTGCTAAGGTTATGAAGGACCTGTTGTAGCCTTTGGGTTGTTTATTAAGTGTGACGGATGACCGATTGCTGGGAATAACTATAGAGCTGTCAGTATGCTGCGGTTCTGTTGCTTTAAGTTGCTGCTCGCATGGGTTTTAGCCAGGGGTCAAGTCGATCAGGAACACATGGGAACAGAGTTCCTGCACTATTTTTGCAGGAGGAACTAAGTTCCCTCTGGACAGAGAACACAAACACTTCAGTAAACACTGCTGCTGCTGGGGGGAGGAGCTTGGCACAGTCTGGTTAGAGGGATAGTGAGATCCTCTAGTAATGGGCAGTAACACTTCCTACAATACACTAAATGCAAGCCTCTCAGTGGTCCTGCTGTGTGGTCACCCTGCACTGTATTTAACACATTGTGCTTACATTTCTGTGTGGCTTGCTCTGGGGTTATTTAGCACCCCTCAGCAGAAATAGGACTATTGCACCTTAAGTGGGTGAGGCTCTGTGACAGAGGAAGATTCTCAGGCCCAAAGGCAACTATTCAACCATTCAGTGTGTGTGTGTAAGTATGTGTGTGTATGTATATAAGACAACATGAAATATGAGGGGGGGGGGGGGGTGGAAGTCTTGGGGAGTTCCCACACTTTTTTTGTAGGACTTGACCCCTGGATTTAGCTCTGGGTTTTCATGAGGTTACAAAAGTGCATGAATCCCATAAAAAGCTGCAGAAAAATGATTTTCTGATTAACAGGATCCATCCCCATATAAGCTATAGAGGTTATGAACACGGTACAAATGCATTTGCACAACTTGTGATAAGTGAGTTATTGTTATTGTGCAGGTTTCAAATTGCAATGGATTAAAATTAGAAAACCCTAAAAAACTCAGCATTGGGAATGGTATCTGGAAGATAATTATTCTAGAATAACACTGAAATGAGAGAACCGTCTTCTGTAATTTAAATATAGCAAATACTGCATTAGCTAATTTCTTATTGAGATCTCTCATACAGAGCCAACAGCAATTCTGCATTCAATTCAATTACAGAGAGAGACATTAAAGTCATTTCCGTTTGCTGCATCTAAAAGATGACATTTATTGTTGGTTTGTACAGGAATAGTCATGTGCTGATGTGTTTACTTAGAAAGCTTGGAGGGCTTGTCATTGTCATCCAATATAGTTTTCCCTTTGGAAGAGATGTTCCACCATAGGTAAAATAGAAAATGTTACTATGTATAAATATTACTGTCTTATAAGCATTATATTGACTAGATTACGAGGTCCTAACGCTGTTTTTTTACTCCTGCTGCTATTACCAGTCTTGCAGGTTTAGGGGCACTGCACACTTCTTTGGCCTTACCGCAAAACGACTTACGTAAACTTCGTAAAGTCTTTTCTATGGGACTTCCATAGCATTGATATTATGAGTCTGTTCTGCGAGGCCAAAAACTGAGCGGTAGAGCCTCTCCTGTCAAGAGTCCGAACGCATTTAAAAGTCAGTAGTTAAGAGTTTTATGGTCTAACGCCGTAGCATAAAACTCATACCTAAAGTGCTAAAAAGTACACTAACACCCAAAAACTACCTATTAACCCCTAAACCGAGGCCCTCCCGCATCGCAAACACTAAAATAAAATGTTTAACCCCTAACCTGCCGCTCCGGACATCGCCACCACTATAATAAACATATTAACCTCTAAACCGCAGCATTCCCGCCTTGTAAAAACTAGTTAAATATTATTAATCCCTAATCTGCCATCCCTAACATTGCCACCACCTACCTACATTTATTAACCCCTAATCTGCTGCCCCCAACATCGCCGCCACTATTCTAAATGTATTAACCCCTAAACCTAAGTCTAACCCTAACACCCCCTAACTTAAATATAATTACAGTAAATCTTAATAAAAATTACTATCATTACCTAAAAAATTCCTATTTAAAACTAAATACTTACCTATAAAATAAACCCTAAGCTAGCTAGCTAATAGTTACATTGTAGCTATCTTACGGCTAGATTTAGAGTTTTGTCGGTAACGACCCGCGTAGCTAACGCTGGCTTTTTCCTGGCCGCACCTTTAAAATAACTCTGGTATTGAGAGTCCACAGAATGGCTGCGTTAGGCTCCAAAAAAGGAGCGTAGAGCATATTTAACGCAACTTCAACTCTCGATACCAGAGTTGCTTACGGACGCGGCCAGCCTCAAAAACGTGCTCGTGCACGATTCCCCCATAGAAAACAATGGGGCTGTTTGAGCTGAAAAAAAACCTAACACCTGCAAAAAAGCCGCGTTCAGCTCCTAACGCAGCCCCATTGTTTGCTATGGGGAAACACTTCCTACGTCTGCACCTAACACTCTAACATGTACCCCGAGTCTAAACACCCCTACCCTTACACTAATTAACCCCTATTCTGCTGCCCCCGCTATCGCTGACCCCTGCATATTATTATTAACCCCTAATCTGCCGCTCCGTAAACCGCCGCTACTTACATTATCCCTATGTACCCCTAATCTGCTGCCCCTAACACCGCCGACCCCTATATTATATTTATTAACCCCTAATCTGCCACCCACAACGTCGCCTCCACCTGCCTACACTTATTAACCCCTAATCTGCCGACCGGACCGCACTACTATTGTAATAAAGTTATTAACCCCTAATCCGCCTCACTAACCCTATAATAAATAGTATTAACCCCTTATCTGCCCTCCCTAACATCGCCGACACCTAACTTCAAACATTAACCCCTAATCTGCCGACTGGAGCTCACCGCTATTCTAATAAATGGATTAACCCCTAAAGCTAAGTCTAACCCTAACACTAACACCCCCCTAAATTAAATATAATTTAAATCTAACGAAATTAATTAACTCTTATTAAATAAATTATTCCTATTTAAAGCTAAATACTTACCTGTAAAATAAATCCTAATATAGCTACAATATAAATTATAATTATATTATAGCTATTTTAGGATTAATATTTATTTTACAGGTAACTTTGTATTTATTTTAACCAGGTACAATAGCTATTAAATAGTTAAGAACTATTTAATAGCTAAAATAGTTAAAATAATTACAAAATTACCTGTAAAATAAATCCTAACCTAAGTTACAATTAAACCTAACACTAAACTATCAATAAATTAATTAAATACAATACCTACAATTACCTACAATTAAACCTAACACTACACTATCAATACATTAATTAAATACAATACCTACAAATAACTACAATGAAATAAACTAACTAAAGTACAAAAAATAAAAAAGAACTAAGTTACAAAAAATAAAAAAATATTTACAAACATAAGAAAAATATTACAACAATTTTAAACTAATTACACCTACTCTAAGCCCCCTAATAAAATAACAAAGCCCCCCAAAATAAAAAATGCCCTACCCTATTCTAAATTACAAAAGTTCAAAGCTCTTTTACCTTACCAGCCCTGAACAGGCTTCAAAGAATTCAGCTCTTTTGCCTGTAAAAAAAACCATACAATACCACCCACCCCAACATTACAACCCACCACCCACATACCCCTAATCTAACCCAAACCCCCTTAAATAAACCTAACACTAAGCCCCTGAAGATCTTCCTACCTTGTCTTCACCATGCCAGGTATGACCGATCGTTCCAGGCTCCGAAATCTTCATCTAAGCCCAAGCGGGGGCTAGACATCCATCATCCGACGGCTGAAGAAGTCCAGAAGAGGCTCCAAAGTCTTCATCCTATCCGGGAAGAAGAGTAGATCCGGACCGGCAACCATCTTCTTCCAAGCGGCATCTTCTATCTTCATCCGATGAGGACCGGCTCCATCTTGAAGACCTCCACCGGGGACCCATCTTCTTCCGATGACGACTTCCCGACAAATGACGGTTCCTTTAAGGGACGTCATCCAAGATGGCGTCCCTCGAATTCCGATTGGCTGATAGGATTCTATCAGCCAATCGGAATTAAGGTAGGAAAATTCTGATTGGCTGATGGAATCAGCCAATCAGACTCAAGTTCAATCCGATTGGCTGATCCGATCAGCCAATCAGATTGAGCTTGCATTCTATTGGCTGATCGGAACAGCCAATAGAATGCAAGCTCAATCTGATTGGCTGATTGAATAAGCCAATCGGATTGAACTACCGCCAAACTCCAAATCTAGGCCTTAGGGTTTATTTTTATTTTACAGGCAAGTTTGTATTTATTTTAACTAGGTACAATAGTTATTAAATAGTTATTAACTATTTAATAACTACCTAGCTAAAATAAATACAAAAGTACCTGTAAAATAAAACCTAACCTAAGTTACAATTACATATAACACTACAATTAAATAAATTAACTAAATTAAAAACAATTAAATAAATTAAATTAAATTAGCTAAAGTACAAAAAAAAACAAACACTAGAAAATAATAAACAAATTACAAGATATTTAAACTAATTACACCTAATCTAAAAACGCCCCCCCCAAAATAAAAAAAAACCCTAGCCTAAACTAAACTATTAATAGCCCTTAAAAGGGTCTTTTGCGGGGCAGGGCAGTTAGCTCTTTTGCGACCCAAACCCTAATCTAAAAAATAAAACCTTTTCAGGGCAATCGGGAGCTTAGGTTTTTTTAGATAGTATTTTATTTGGGGGGTTGGTTGTGTGGGGGGTGGGTTTTACTATTGGGGGCGGTTGTTTGTATTGTTTTTTTACAGGTAAAAGAGCTGATTACTTTGGGGCAATGCCCCACAAAAGGCCCTTTTAAGGGCTATTAATAGTTTAGTTTAGGCTAGGGTTTTTTATTTTGGGGGGGCTTTTTTATTTTGATAGGGCTATTAGATTAGGTATAATAAGTTTAAATATCTATAATTTGTTTATTATTTTCTGTAATTTAGTGTTTGTTTTTTTGTACTTTAGCTAATTTAATTTAATTGTTTTTAATTTAGTTACTTTATTTAATTGTAGGGTTAAGTTAGGTGTTATTGTAACTTAGGTTAGGTTTTATTTTACAGGTATTTTTGTATTTATTTTAGCTAGGTAGTTATTAAATAGTGAATAACTATTTAATAACTATTGTACCTAGTTAAAATAAATACAAACTTGCCTGTAAAATAAAAATAAACCCTAATGCCTAGATTTAGAGTTTTGTCGGTAAAAACCCGCGTAGCTAACACAGCTTTTTTTCCCAGCGCACCCTTCAAACAATGCTGGTATTTAGAGTTGTCTGAGTGGCTGAGTTAGGCTCAGAAAAGGGTGCGCTGAGCCTAATTTAGCTCCACCTCAACCCTCAATACCAGCGTTGCCTACGGTAGCGGTAAGATGGAAAAATGTGCTCGTACATTATATCCCCATAGGAAATAATGGGGCAGTTTGGGCTGAAAAAAAACCTAACACCTGCAAAAAAGCAGCGTTCAGCTCCTAACGCAGCCCCATTGTTTCCTATGGGGAAACACTCTCTATGTCTGCACCTAACACCCTAACATGAACCCCGAGTCTAAACACCCCTAATCTTACACTTATTAACCCCTAATCTGCTGCCCCCACTATCACTGACACCTGCATTATACTATTAACCCCTAATCTGCCGCCCCGGACACCGCCGCCACCTACATTATCCCTATGAACCCCTAATCTGCTGCCCCTAACATCGCCGACACCTATATTATATTTATTAACCCCTAATCTGCCCCCCCCCCCACGTCACCGCTACCTAACTACACTTATTAACCCCTAATCTGCTGACCGGACCTCACCGCCACTATAATAAATGTATTAACCCCTAAACCGCCGCACTCCCGCCTCGCAAACACTATAATAAATAGTATTAACCCCTAATCTGCCCTCCCTAACATCGCCGCCACCTACCTACAATTATTAACCCCTAATTTCCCGCCCACAACATCGCCGCTACTATAATAAAGTTATTAACCTCTAAACCTAAATCTAACCCTAACCCTAACACCCCCCTAACATAAATATAATTTAAATTAAATGAAATAATTTTCCTAAAATTAAATAAATGAATCCTATTTAAAACTAAATACTTACCTAGAAAATGAACCCTAATATAGCTACAATATAACTATTAGTTACATTGTAGCTATTTTAGGATTTATATTTATTTTACATTCAACTTTGTATTTATTTTAACTAGGTACAATAGCTATTAAATAGTTAATAACTATTTAATAGCTACCTAGTTAAAATAAGTACAAAATTACCTGTAAAATAAATCCTAACCTAAGTTACAAATACACCTAACACTACACTATTATTAAATTAATTAAATAACGGCTAGATTTAGAGTTCTGCGGCCAAAGGGGTGCGTTAGCTACGCATGCTTTTTTTTCCCCGCACCTTTTAAATACCCCTGGTATTTAGAGTTCACAGAAGGGCTGCGTTAGGCTCCAAAAAGGGAGTGTACAGGCATATTTACCGCCACTGCAACTCTAAATACCAGCGGTGCTTACGGACGCGGCAAGCTTAAAAAATGTGCTCGTGCACGATTCCCCCATAGGAAACAATGGGGCAGTTTGGGCTGAAAAAAAGCCCAACACCTGCAAAAAAGCAGCGTTCAGCTCCTAACGCAGCCCCATTGTTTCCTATGTGGAAACACTTTCTATGTCTGCACCTAACACCCTAACATGAACCCCGAGTCTAAACACCCCTAACTTTACACTTATTAAACCCTAATCTGCCGCCCCCACTATCGCTGACACCTGCATATTATTTTTAACCCCTAATCTGCCGCTCCGTACACCTCCGCAACCTACGTTATCCCTATGTACCCCTAATCTGCTGCTCCTAACACCACCGACCCCTATATTATATTTATTAACCCCTAATCTGCCCCCCCAACGTTGCGGCTACCTAACTACAATTATTAACCCCTAATCTGCCTACCGGACCTCACCGCTACTATAATAAATGTATTAACCCCTAAAGCTAAGTCTAACCCTAACACTAACACCCCCCTAAGTTAAATATAATTTTATTCTAACGAAATAAAATAATTCTTATTAAATAAATTATTCCTATTTAAAGCTAAATACTTACCTGTAAAATAAATCCTAATATAGCTACAATATAACGAATAATTATATTGTAGCTATTTTAGGATTTATATTTATTTTACAGGCAACTATGTATTTATTTTAACCAGGTACAATAGCTATTAAATAGTTAATAACTATTTAATAGTTACCTAGTTAAAATAATTACAAAATTACCTGTAAAATAAATCCTAACCTAAGTTACAATTAAACCTAACACTACACTATTAATAAATTAAATAAATAAACTATCTACAATTATCTACAATTAAATCAACTAAACTAAATTACAAAAACAAACAAACACTAAATTACAAAAAACAAACAAACACTAAATTACAAAAAATAAAAAAAGATTACAAGAATTTTAAACTAATTACACCTACTCTAAGCCCCCTAAAAAAATAACAAAGCCCCCCCCCCCCAAAAAAAAAAATGCCCTACCCTATTCTAAAATAAAAATTGTAAAGCTCTTTTACCTTACCAGCCCTTAAAAGGGCCTTTTGCGGGGCATGCCCCAAAGAAAACAGCTCTTTTGCATTTAAATAAACATACAATGCCCCCCCCAACATTACAACCCACCACCCACATACCGCTAATCTAACCCAAACACCCCTTAAAAAACCTAACACTAAGCCCCTGAAGATCTTCCTACCTTATCTTCACCACGCCGGGTATCACCGATCCGTCCAGAAGAGGCTCCGAAGTCTTCTTCCTATCCGGCAAGAAGAGGTCCAGAAGAGGGTCCAAAGTCTTCCTCCTATCCGGCAAGAAGAGGACATCCGGACCGGCAAACATCTTCATCCAAGCGGCATCTTCTATCTTCTTCCATCCGGCGCTGAGCGGGACCATCTTCAAGCAGCCGACGCGGATCCATCCTCTTCTTCCGGTGACTCCCGAAGAATGAAGGTTCCTTTAAGGGACGTCATCCAAGATGGCGTCCCTCAAATTCCGATTGGCTGATAGGATTCTATCAGCCAATCGGAATTAAGGTAGGAAAAATCTGATTGGCTGATTGAATCAGCCAATCAGATTCAAATTCAATCTTATTGGCTGATCCAATCAGACAATCAGATTGAGCTCGCATTCTATTGGCTGATTGGAACAGCCAATAGAATGCGAGCTCAATCTGATTGGCTGATTGGATCAGCCAATCGGATTGAACTTGAATCTGATTGGCTGATTCAATCAGCCAATCAGATTTTTCCTACCTTAATTCTGATTGGCTGATAGAATCCTATCAGCCAATCGGAATTGAAGGGACACCATCTTGGATGACGTCCCTTAAAGGAGCCTTCATTCGTCGGTAGTCCGTCGGGAAAGAAGGATGTTCTGCGTCGGCGGGATGAAGATTAAAGACCCCGCTTGGAAGATGACATCGCCTGGATAGAAGACTTCTTCAGCGCCTCTTGTTAGATGACATCGCCCGGATGGAAGACTTCTTCAGCGCCGCTTGGAGGATCACTTCATCGGATGGAAGATTTCTTTAGCGCCGCTTGGAGGATAACTTCTGCCGCTCCGGGTCTCCTCTTCGGTTCCATCAATGCTCGGCTGAGTGAAGACAACTCAAGGTAGGATGATCTTCAGGGGATTAGTGTTAGGTTTTTTTAAGGGGGGTTTGGGTTAGATTAGGGGTATGTGGGTGGTGGGTTTTAATGTTGGGGGGGGGGTTATATTTTTCTTTTACAGGCAAAAGAGCTGAATTCTTTGGGGCATGCCCCACAAAATGCCCTTTTAAAGGCTGGTAAGGTAAAAGTGCTTTGAACTTTTTTAATTTAGAATAGGGTAGGGCATTTTTTTATTTTGGGGGGTTTGTTATTTTATTAGGGGGCTTAGATTAGGTGTAAGTAGCTTAAAATTGTTGTAATATTTTTAAAATGTTCGTAACTTATTTTTTTATTTTTTGTAACTTAGCTTTTTTTATTTTTTGTACTTTAGTTAGTTTATGTAATTGTATTTAATTGTAGTTATTTGTAGTTAATTTATTTGATTAATTTAATGATAGTGTAGTGTTAGGTTTAATTGTAACTTAGGTTAGGATTTATTTTACAGGTAATTTTGTATTTCTTTTAGCTAGGTAGTTATTAAATAGTTAATAACTATTTAATAACTATTCTAACTAGCTAAAATAAATACAAATTTACCTGTAAAATAAATATAAATCCTAAGATAGCTACAATGTAATTATTAATTATATTGTAGCTATCTTAGGGTTTATTTTACAGGTAAGTATTTAGTTTTAAATAGGAATAATTTATTAAAGTATAGTGTAGTGTTAGGTGTAATTGTAACTTAGGTTAGTTTTTATTTTTCAGGTTAATTTATCTTTATTTTAGCTAGGTAAGCTATTAAATAGTTAATAACTATTTAATAGCTATTGTACCTAGTTAAAATAAATTGAAATTTGCCTGTAAAATAAAAATAAATCCTAAGATAGCTAGAATATAATTATTATTTATATTGTAGCTATATTAGGGTTTATTTTAAAGGTAAGTATTTAGTTTTAAATAGGATTAATTTAGTTCATAATAGAAATATTATTTAGATTTATTTAATTAATATTTGTTAGGGGGGTGTTAGGGTTAGTGTTAGACTTAGGTTTAGGGGTTAATAATTTTATTACAGTGGCGGCGGTGTAGTGGGGGGCAGGATAGGGGTTAATAAATTTATTATAGTTGGCAACGGTGTAGTGGGGGGCAGGATAGGGGTTAATAAATTTATTATAGGTGGCGACGGTGTAGGGGGGCAGGATAGGGGTTAATAAATTTATTATAGGTGGCGACGGTGTAGGGGGGGCAGGATAGGGGTTAATAAATTTAATATAGGTTGCAGCGGGGTCATGGAGCGGCGGTTTAGGGGTTAAACTATTTATTTAGTTGCGGCGAGGTGCGGGATCAGCAGGATAGGGGTTAATAACTTTATTATTGAGGGCGACGGTATAGGGGGGGCAGGATAGGGGTTACTAGGTATAATGTAGGTGGCAGCGGTGTCCGGGAGCGGTGGTTTAGGGGTTAATACATTTATAAGAGTTGCGGTGGTGTCTATGAGTGGCATTTTAGGGGTTAGTAACTTTATTGAGTTGCGGGGGGCTCCGGGGGCGCCGGTATAGGGGGTAGAACAGTGTAGTATAGTGTGGGTGCTTAGTGACAGGCTAGCAAGAAAGCTGTCAAAAAGCCGAAGAGCAGCGAGATCGGATGAGTGACAACTATCACAGTCCGCTGCGCATCGCCCCGTACTTGGTGCGCAGCTTTTTGACAACTTTTTTGATAACTTAGGTGAATTTTTGCAGGTCCGCGGCGGCGATGTGAGGCGAGCTTAGGCGAGCGTATTGGGCCGGCGAAGGCAGGAAAAGTAGACACGTTGATAACTAGGCCCCTATGTATATGTTCACTTTATGTAATAATTTTTTTTCTTTTCTTCCTTTTTTTTTCTCTGCCTAGGTATTCTTATGTCTTTTTGAAAAATGTTCTACATTATTATTTATTCTGGTCCTGATGTAAATATTGCTCTATAGAATATGGAGCATGATCATAATTCATGCTTCTATCTTGGTAATGTATATAACCTTAAAAATGTTTTCTAGGAGGTTTCATAGCTGTTTTTATATGTATTCACCTGTCATTCCATTAGGTGGCACTACAACTATCCAATGAGTAGTGATGTCGCGAATAGTTCGCCGGCGAATAGTTCCCGGCGAACATATGCAATGTTCGATCCGGCCCCTATTCATCATCATTGAGTAAACTTTGACCCTGTATCTCACAGTCTGCAGACACATTTCAGCCAATCAGCAGCAGACACTCCCTCCCATACCCTCCCAGCTCCTGGACAGCAGCCATTTTAGATTCATTCGGAAGCTGCATTGTTAGTAAGAGGAGGGACAGTGTAGCTGCTACTGATTTTATAGGGAAATTGATAGCTAGGCTAGTGTATTTAGTGTCCACTACAGTCCTGAAGGACTCATCTGATCTCTGCTGTAAGGACAGCACCCCAAAAAGCCCTTTTTAGGGCTAGAACATCTTTTTTTTTGCCTGTGTAATTTTGACTGTGAAACATCAGTCTGCTAGTGTAATCTAATTGCAGTTGCCTGCCTGCAGTGCCACCACTCATATCTGTTGTAACAGTAGTGTAAATTTTGTAAAAAAAAACTTTTTTGATTGTGAAACATCAGTCTGCTAGTGTAATCTAATTGCAGTTGCCTGCCTGCCAGCATGTGTGCCAGGCCCACTTGCCAACTAGTGCCACCACTCATATCTGTTGTAACAGTAGTGTAATTTTTTTTTAAAAAAAACTTTTTTGACTGTGAAACATCAGCCTGCTAGTGTAATCGAATTGCAGTTGCCTGCCTGCCAGCGTGTGTGCCAGGCCCACTTGCCAACTAGTGCCACCACTCATATCTGTTGTAACATTAGTGTAATTTTTTTTAAAAAAACTTAGGTGATTTATGCCCTTTATTGATTAAAAACAGACTCTGCATCAACTATGTAATTTTCCATGGAAGTTTTGCCATGGATCCCCCTCCGGCATGCCACAGTCCAGGTGTTAGTCCCCTTGAAACAACTTTTCCATCACTATTGTGGCCAGAAAGAGTCCCTGTGGGTTTTAAAATTCGCCTGCCTATTGAAGTCAATGGTGGTTTGCCCGGTTTGCCCGTTTGCTCTTCGCGAATGCAAAATTTTAGGTTTGCGACATCACTACCAATGAGATGTATTGAAGAATGTAAGGGTTAATGCCCAGGTAGTTGCCTATTTAAACAGGTGCGCTTTAATTGTAAATTTATCACATGATTAAGGGGCACTGGCCCTGAAATGTCGTGTTTTTTGCTTGATCATGTTTTGGAGATTTAAATAAATTAAGGAGTTTTTGCATCGTTGGAGACCCCCGCTTTCTTTGCTCTATATGTTTCTGAGCGCTTGGTAGTAGCTCTTGGCGGTTCTCCTTTTTTGGACTGTGTGCTGGATTTCAGCCCCTGTTGCTGATTAAATGTAGACACCAATCAGCAAGCGCTAGCCAGGTTTAAGAACCAAAAATGGGACGGCTCCTAAGCTTACATTCCTACCTTTTCAAATAAAGATACCAAGAGAACAAAGAAAAATTCATAATAGGAGTAAATTTGAAAGTTGCTTAAAATTGCTGCTCTATCTAAATCATGAAAGAAAAAATGGGGGTTTACTATCCCTTTAAATGTGGAATAATAATTGTGTTTGTATTTAAATTCACTAAATGTTTGGCATCTAGGACGTAACAATAAATGCTTGAAATGACGTAATATAAAACGACATAATATAAAACGACATAATATAAAACGACATAATATAAAACGACATAATATGTAACAATTGCAAGTCTTAAAGGAATTATTTAGGTCAAGTCAGGTTAATATAATCAGTGCAATGCGCAGAAATAGATGCCAGGATCAAGTGACATTCCTAACGGTCCAAATTGTTTGCAGAAACCAGAAGCGAAAATGAATTCCAGAATACGCAGTGCAAATACCATTTCAGTTCATCAGATATGATTAGTTCTGCACAGGTCACAGCAATAGGCGCGCAAAGTGCTGGTGATTATATGAAGGAAATATGAGACCAGAAACGAAGATGTAAATACAAACAGAGCAGGAAGAAAACATCTACTCATGTTATTTAAATCCTCAGAATCCTTTGGGAAGATCTTAACTGAGCTGAAGGAATAAAACAGCTACGCAAAAAATCAACAACAGCAAAGTTTTATTGAGACTCCATTTTAGTGAGTGAATCCCTCAGAGGTGGCAGTGACAGTGCACTATGTGTGTCACTAAATAACAACACCTACTCAAGGATATCTGTGTTTATTACATAGTATCTCCTGTGTCTCCTTCTACATACCTTACATATGTCCATCCTTTTCTTTCTCTACTAATTTACAGTAACCTAGTATTATGAGTCTGGCAGGTACCGGCTCACCGCTTACTTTTTTTCCGCGACTTGAGCATACCGCAAATCCCCTTACGTCAATTGCGTATCCTATCTTTTCCATGGGATTTTCCTAACGCCAGTATTACCAGTCTTGGAAAAAGTGAGCGGTACACCCTCTCCTGTCAAGACTCCTACCGCATTTAAAAGTCAGTAGTTAAGAGTTTTATGGGCTAACGCCGTAACATAAAACTCAACTAAAGTGATAAAAAGTACACTAACACCCATAAACTACCTATTAACCCCTAAACCGAGGCCCTCCCGCACATCGACAACACTTAAATACATTTTTTAACCCCTAATCTGCCGACTTGACATCGCCGCCACTGTAAAAAATATATTAACCCCTAAACTGCCGCACTCCCGCATCGCAAACACTAGTTAAATTTTATTAACCCCTAATCTGCCGTCCCTAACATCGCCAACACCTACCTACATTTATTAACCCCTAATCTGCCGCCCCCAACGTCGCCGCCGCTATATTAAATGTATTAACCCGTAAACCTAAGTCTAACCCTAACCCCCCCTAACTTAAATATAATTTAAAATAATCGGAAAAAAATTACTACAATTAAATCAATTATTCCTATTGAAAACTAAATACTTACCTATAAAATAAACCCTAAGCTAGCTACATTATAAATAATAGTTACATTTGTACCTAGCTTAGGGTTTATATTTATTTTACAGGCAACTTTGTATTTATTTTAACTAATAGTTTTTAACTATTTAATAACCTCCTAGTTAAAATAAGTACACATTTACCTGTAAAATAAACCCTAACCTAAGTTGCAATTACACCTAACACTACGCTATAATTAAATTAATTACCTAAACTAACTACAATTAATTACAATTAAATGAAATAATTACAAGAATTTTAAACTAATTACACCTAATCTAATCTCCCTAATAAAATAAAAATCCCTACCCTATACTAAATTACAAATAGCCCTTAAAAGGGCCTTTTGCAGGGCATTGCCCCAAAGTAATCAGCTCTTTTACCTGTAAAAAAAAAATACAATACCCCCCCAACATTAAAACCCACCACCCACACACCCAACCCTACTCTAAAACCCACAAAATCCCCCCTTAATAAAACCTAACACTAACCCCTTGAAGATCACCTTACCTTGAGACGTCTTCACCCAACCGGCAGAAGTGGTCCTCCAGATGGCCAGAAGTCTTCATCCAGGCGGCATCTTCTATCTTCATCCAACTGGCATCTTATTTTAACTAGGTAGTTATTAAATAGTTAATAACTATTTAATAACTATTCTACCTAGTTAAAATAAATACAAACTTGCCTGTAAAATAAAAATAAATCCTAAAATGGCTACAATGTAACTATTAGTTATATTGTAGCTAGCTTAGGGTTTATTTTCAAGGTAAGTATTTAGTTTTAAATAGGAATAATTTAGTTAATAATAGTAATTTTATTTAGATATATTTAAAGTATATTTGTTAGGGGGGTGTTAGGGTAAGGGTTAGATTTAAGGGTTAATAACTTTATTATAGTGGTGGCGACGTTGGCGGCGGCAGATTAGGGGTTAATAAGTGTAGTTAGGTGGAGGAGGCATTGGGGCCGGCAGAGTAGGGGTTAATAAATAAAAAGTAGGTGTCAGCGATGTTGGGGGAAGCAGATTAGGGGTTCATAGGGATAATGTAGGTGGCGGCAGTGTCCGCAGCGGCAGATTAGGGGTTAATAACATAATGTAGGTTTTGGGGATGTCGGGGGCGGCGGATTAGGGGTTAATAAGTGTAAGATTAGGGGTGTTTAGACTCGGGGTTCATGTTAGGGTGTTAGGTGTAGACATAAAAAGTATTTCCCCATAGGAATCAATGGGGCTGCGTTAGAAGCTGAACTATGCTTTTTGCAGGTGTTAGGTTTTTTTCAGCCAATTCTCCCTCATTGATTCCTATGGGGAAATCGTTCATGAGCACGTTTTAGCAGCTCACCGCTACTGTAAGCAGCGCTGGTATTGAGGTGAGATGTGGAGCTAAATTTTGCTCTCCGCTCACATTTTCTGCAGCTAATGCCGGGTTTAAATAAAACTGTAATACCAGCGTTGTCTTAAGTGAGCGGTGAGAAAAAAATGCTTGTTATCCCCGCACACCATTACTGAAAAAAACTCCCAGTTTGGAGTGCCTTTATAGTGCGGACATCACAGGGGTCAAATGCTCTTAAAAATGTCGGAAACTGGAAGTCCCAGAGAGGTGAAAGTTAGAAAGTAATAAATCTCTCTTGGATAATCTCACAAAGGAGTGAGGATAACAAGAGGGCTTCTGGCACTGATATAAATTCTCAGTTTGCAGCAAATACAAATTGAACTGAAATGAAACAAGAGTATTGTTACATTTGAACAAACCTTATCTGCATACAGCAATGAGACCTGTAGGTGTAACATGCTTAGAGAATATAATGAGGATTGTGAGAAAGCTTCAAAAACATCCAGGAAACTCTCCACCTTCTGGAACGGTCAGGCTTATTTTATGTAGAAAAATGCAATGTGTAATGCAAAGTTGTACAGAAAAATAAAATGTGCCGTCAGAAATTGTATGAATCACAATCCTGAATACACTGCTGTATACAAAATCTAAATGCATTAAAACACAAAATATAAAGATTAAACCTAAACTTAATATCATAAGAGAAAAATCTAAAGTTATATAAGACAGAAAGCACTTAGATTACAAGTGGAGCGTTACATTATCGCATGCACGCAAATGGACAAATTTGCCATTTGCGGGAGCATGATAATTAACCAGCCATTACAAGTGGCTGGTTATTGCAACCGCAAGCTCGCAGTAGCATTTAGCACTTATAAAATTAACTAGAGATCAAATCTTTGGTTGATTTTATAAATCTGCCCCAAATGGTCCCAAAATACAGTGTAGTGTATTCTATTAAAATATAAAGATAGTAGCATTGTTATTTATTAATAAAAAACAACTGCACTGGTTTTTGGGGCTAAAGTGGGTGGGAGTGGGGTGTTACAAAAAAAATGGCACTAAAAACTGGGGTCCCAGTAAATATATATGTATATTGTGCAGAAAATAAAACACATAGAGGCCTATTTAAGAAAGGTCTTGTGGACCTGATCCGACAGTGCGGATCAGGTCCGCAAGACCTTGCTGAATGCGGAGAGCAATACGCTCTCCGTATTCAGCATTGCACCAGCAGCTCACAAGAGCTGTTGGTGCAACGCCGCCCCCTGCAGATTCGCGGCCAATCGTCCACCAGCAGGGGGGGTGTCAATTAACCCAATCGTATTCGATCGGGTTTAATTGCGGCGATTCCTGTCTGCCTGCTCAGAGCAGTCGGACAGGGTTAGGGAGCAGCGGTCTTTATTCGGAGCTTGATAGGTCCGATAGTGAAATCACACAAATGTGTAAGTCATTCAAACATAATCTTTGTACTTTATTCTTGGGATATATAAAGAGAATCAGATTTTATTCTTCCTATAAAGATTATGTAATAAATACCAAATATTGCTAGCCCTTGGAAATGCACGTGCTCTGTATTCGACAGGGAACCGTTTAAAATGTTGTTAAAATAGCAATTACAAATCAGGAAGCATTAAGGTTTAAATAAGTAAAGCGTGATCGAACCAAACGTACATCAATACTCAGAATGAATTAAAATCCGGTAATCAGGATTATCTAAACAATAACAAACAGTTCCGCTTATAATACATAGAACGGCAAATATTGGGGAATGTAGCTGAACAAACAGAGGAAAACATAATAATCCACCTTAAAGATGCGAGTAGTGCATTTAGTGGAACACACAACAAGAACTATTGTAAACCGTAGATGTTATGATGATATAAAACAAATTCCACCTTAACGAGTCAATGACCACACACTAGGTCCCAATAGGCTGTCCAAGTATGAGCGACAGTCGACACTAAAATACCTAAATTAATTTGCTTTATACAGGAAAATGCATATAATGTAAACGTATATACATGTATTGACATATAGTTATAAAAGAGAGTTTTTTGTCTTTATTAGTCAGGTATAGATAATACATGGGGGCCCATTTATTATGGTGTGAGCGGACATGATCCACTGAAGCGGTTCATGTCTGCCGCACATCGTTAAATGCCGGCAGCATACGCTGTCTGCATTTATCATTGCACAAGCATTTCTTGTAAAAAATGCTTGTTCAATGCCGCCCCCTGCACATTCACGGCCAATCTGCCGCTAGCAGGGGGTGTCAAGCAACCCGATCGTCCCCGATCGGGCTGATTGCTGCTTCTTAACTACCACTTCAGCGGACCTGAAGCAGAGTGAGTCAGAAGCGGCATTCGCTGCTTCATAAATCGACCCCATGAAGTAGATATAGGTGTTCAGGTGAGTAATCTGCACTTTGATTGGATACATCTCCAATAGTGCCATATATTCATATCTCTGAAGAGCAAGTTACGAGTAGGGTGTCAGTCATGATTGCCTCACTCCCTTTTCAGTGGTGAGACTTTACAGCGTGAGGCAGGTAGTGTAGGTGTAGTTACAGTTAGTTAAGTAGTATTTTCAGTATTCCTACACTGAAACCATCTTTATTTTTAGCTGTGCTGTGTAGGAACACTTCAAATACTCCCCACCCCACCCCTGTTGAAAGTGTGGACAAGTGGCGATGGCGGAGGAATTTGTAGAAACCGCAATCCCTATTATTTCCTATGAGACAATCACCACTCAGCATCACTTTGCAGGTCTGCTTTCTTTTTTTTAGATTATAAAGACAGAACGACGGACTGCGAGGCTGACAAGTCCAGAAAGGCAGTTTCTCATTGTTCTGTCAATGCTTTGAATATTGGGGCCAAAGAGCTCTTATACTACTCACAACTTAAAACTTGCTTGATGATCTCATGTTACCGAGCTTGGTAGAAGAGCTGACACTCTGAAGCTTGACAGCAAAGCTTTGTAACTTGGCAGGAGAGTTGAAAAACAACCCCAGAGGCTGCTTAGAAACAGGAAGACAAAGCATAAGAATGTTTAATCCAGATCTATAAGGAATGTGTGAGCCGCTACATGGAACACGCTTATAAGTACAACTTTCTGCCAGCCGCCTGCATGACAGTTCCATCACATTACAAGTTATTTTAGTCCATATAATAAATGCAAAGGCGGAGAAGCCATCGTACTGGTCAAGATAGGACCCTCTGGAGCCAAAAACTAAGCAATAATTAAATTGGCTGCTGGCACTTATACCTGTGTTTGTTAGATACTGATGTTAAATAAAAAATGTTAACGACAAATAAAAATCAGAACTAGAGATTTTCACTCTATGGAACGTAATGTATTCTTCAACTGTAAATCCTTTGTAAGGTGAATAATGTGATTTTTAACAAATGCCATGTCCAATTAGGTTCCTCCTCACCGGATATCACAGTGATAAATTCATTGCCCAAAAATCCATATTAATTCAATCATAAGTATAAAATCTTTCCAGATTGATTGTTTTTTTGTGGAGTATTGTCTATATAAAACTATTTTCTATAATCTATATAAACATTTATAAAATGAGATTTCTCAGTACACTGATGCACAAGGGCAAGTTTTCTGATGATCCTATTGATCACTAAAGCCCAGTCTGCTCATCCAATAGCTGATGTGCAACTGAGTCTGGTTCATTTGTTACAGCACTGTCAGGTGGGAATGAGGCAGATGCAACATGATCGCTTTCTGCCTGAGAGGAGAGAGGGGTTGATATATGGATACAGGTGCTCAGTCAAATTGTTTGATGTTTTTTCACTCTAGTCTGAGTATCAGATATAATACAGGACTGGCACTTGTATTTCACTCCGTCCCTGGGTATCAGATAAAGCTGCTGTATTACATGATTTATTGGTCTAGTTTTAATGAAGCTCAACTAAAAAATGGGCTCCGTCACCAAGTCTGTGAGGTCTGTTTCTAAGAAAAATCCCCCACTGAAAACCAAAAGCTCACTTGATGCATCCACTAGATTACTGTGACAGGCACAATAATGTGATCGGATATAAATGTGCTTTTTAGTTTGCATTTTATCTCATCGTGGCTGTATATATCATTTCATTACTTGCAGCTTTCCTAAATAAAATGCCAGCTCGCACGCCTGGCGCGTAACACAAAAACCCTTAGGCTGCAGCACAAAATACATTAACACTATTGTGCATTAATAATCACTTCAGTTAATTCAGTAGTGCTCCTATATTTGCCATAAATGCTAAAAGTAATATTTTACCATTTGTATGATAGTCTAGGGCATGCTAACATCCCTATGCCGCATAGTGCAGGTGCGCTAAATCCCACAAATAATTATATATATATATATATATATATATATATACACACACACACATATAGATATGCACATATAATCACACACACACACACATATATATGTATATATATATATATATATATATATATATATAAATATATATATATATACATACACACACACACACATATATCTACAGGATATACAGTATATTTATATATATATACATATATCTCACAAAAGTGAGTACACCCCTCACATTTTTGTAAATATTTGATTATATCTTATTATGTGACAACACTGAAGAAATGACACTTTGCTACAATGTAAAGTAGTGAGTGTACAGCCTGTATAACAGTGTAAATTTGCTGTCACCTCAAAATTACTCAACACACAGCCATTAATGTCTAAACCATTGGAAACAAAACTGAGTACACCCCTAAGTGTAAATGTCCACATTGGGCCCAAAGTGTTAATATTTTGTGTGGCCACCATTATTTTCCAGCACTACCTTAACCCTCTTGGGCATGGAGTTCATCAGAGCTTCACAGGTTGCCCCTAGAGTCCTCTTCCACTCCTCCACGATGACATCACAGAGCTGGTGGATGTTAGAGACCTTGCGCAACCCCACCTTTCATTTGAGGATGCCCCACAAATGCTCAATAGGGTTTAGGTCTGAAGACATACTTGGCCAGTCTATCCCCTTTACCCTCAGCTTCTTTAGTAAGGCAGTGTTCATCTTGGAGGTGTGTTTGGGGTCGTTATTATTTTGGAATGCTGCCCTGCGGCCCAGTCTCTGAAGGAAGGGGATCATGCTCTGCTTCAGTTTGTCACAGTACATGTTGGCATTCATGGCTCCCTCAATGAACTGTAGATCCCCAGTGCCGGCAGCACTCATGCAGGCACAGACCATGACTCTCCCATCACCATGCTTGACAGTAGGCAAGACACACTTGTCTTTGCACTCCTCACCTGGTTGCCGCCACACTTGACACCATCTGACCCAAATAAGTTTATCTTGGTCTCATCGGACCACAGGACATGTTCCAGTAATCCATGTCCTTAGTCTACTTGTCTTCAGTAAACTGTTTGCAGGTTTTCTTGTTCATCATCTTTAGAAGAGGCTTCCTTCTGGGATGACAGCCATGCACCCCTTCAATCTCGGCAGCAATGCTGGCAGCACTCATATGTCTATTTCCCAAAGACAACCTCTGGATATGATGCTGAGCACATGCACTCAACTTCTTTGGTCGACCATGGCAAGGCCTGTTCTGAGTGGAACCTGTCCTGTGAAACCGCTGTATGTTCTTGCCCACCGTGCTGCAACTCAGTTTCAGGGTCTTGACAATCTTCTTATAGCCTAGGCCATCTTTAATGTAGAGCAACAATTCTTTTTTTTCAGATCCTCAGAGAATTCTTTGCCATGAGGTGCCATGTTGAAATTCCAGTGACCAGTATGAGCGAGTGTGAGAGCGATAACACCAAATTTAACACACCTGCTCCCCATTCACACCTGAGACCCTGTAACACTAATGAGTCACATGACACCGGGGAAGGAAAATGGCTAATTGGGCCCAATTTGGACATTTCCACTTAGGGGTGTACTAACTTTTGTTGCCAATGGTTTAGACATTAATGGCTGTGTGTTGAGTTATGTTGAGGGGAAAAAATGTACACTGTTATACAGGCTTTATACTCACTACTTTACATTGTAGCAAAGTGTCATTTCTTCAGTGTTGTCACATGAAAAGATATAATAAAATATTTACACTGTTATACAGACTGTACACTCACTACTTTACATTGTAACAAAGTGTCATTTCTTCAGTGTTGTCACATGAAAATATATAATAAAATATTTACACTGTTATACAGGCTGTACACTCAGTACTTTACATTGTAGTAAAGTGTCATTTCTTCAGTGTTGTCACATGAAAAGATATAATAAATATTTACACTGTTATACAGGCTGTACACTCACTACTTTACATTGTAGCAAAGTGTCATTTCTTCAGTGTTGTCACATGAAAAGATATAATAAAATATTTACACTGTTATACAGGCTGTACACTCAGTACTTTACATTGTAGTAAAGTGTCATTTCTTCAGTGTTGTCACATGAAAAGATATAATAAATATTTACACTGTTATAAAGGCTGTACACTCACTACTTTACATTGTAGTAAAGTGTCATTTCTTCAGTGTTGTCACATGAAAAGATATAATAAATATTTACACTGTTATACAGGCTGTACACTCACTACTTTACAGTGTAACAAAGTGTCATTTCTTCAGTGTTGTCACATGAAAAGATATAATAAAATATTTACACTGTTATACAGACTGTACACTCACTACTTTACATTGTAGCAAAGTGTCATTTCTTCAGTGTTGTCACATGAAAAGATATAATAAAATATTTACACTGTTATACAGACTGTACACTCACTACTTTACATTGTAGCAAAGTGTCATTTCTTCAGTGTTGTCACATGAAAATATATAATCAAATATTTACACTGTTATACAGGCTGTACACTCACTACTTTACATTGTAGCAAAGTGTCATTTCTTCAGTGTTGTCACATGAAAAGATATAATAAAATATTTACACTGTTATACAGACTGTACACTCACTACTTTACATTGTAGCAAAGTGTCATTTCTTCAGTGTTGTCACATGAAAAGATATAATAAAATATTTACACTGTTATACAGGCTGTACACTCACTACTTTACATTGTAGCAAAGTGTCATTTCTTCAGTGTTGTCACATGAAAAGATATAATAAAATATTTACACTGTTATACAGGCTGTACACTCACTACTTTACATTGTAGCAAAGTGTTATTTCTTCAGTGTTGTCACATGAAAAGTTATAATAAAATATTTACACTGTTATACAGGCTGTACACTCACTACTTTACATTGTAACAAAGTGTCATTTCTTCAGTGTTGTCACATGAAAAGATATAATAAAATATTTACACTGTTATACAGGCTGTACACTCACTACTTTACATTGTAGCAAAGTGTCATTTCTTCAGTGTTGTCACATGAAAAGATATAATAAATATTTACACTGTTATACAGGCTGTATACTCACTACTTTACATTGTAACAAAGTGTCATTTCTTCAGTGTTGTCACATGAAAAGATATAATAAAATATTTACACTGTTATACAGGCTGTACACTCACTACTTTACATTGTAACAAAGTGTCATTTCTTCAGTGTTGTCACATCAAAAGATATAATAAAATATTTACACTTATACAGGCTGTACACTCACTACTTTACATTGTAGTAAAGTGTCATTTCTTCAGTGTTGTCACATGAAAAGATATAATAAATATTTACACTGTTATCCAGGCTGTACACTCACTACTTTACATTGTAGTAAAGTGTCATTTCTTCAGTGTTGTCACATGAAAAGATATAATAAAATATTTACACTGTTATACAGGCTGTACACTCACTACTTTACATTGTAACAAAGTGTCATTTCTTCAGTGTTGTCACATGAAAAGATATAATAAAATATTTACAAAAATGTGAGGGTTGTACTCACTTTTGTGAGATACTGTATATATATATACATACATACAGTCCCCAGTGTACCAAGCCTGGCCAGGAATATATGGCAATACTGGAATAGAGCAGGTAACACAGGATACTATGCCAATCAGCCTTTAATCCACAAGGTGCATAATACAAACAGGGGGCCTTAACCCAAAATGTTTTAGTTCCAATCTGAACCTTTATCAAATAGAGCCCATCATAGGCATGTCTATGATGTGATCTATATGATGGGCTCTATTTGATAAAGGTTCAGATTGGAACCAAAATGTTATGGGTTAAGGCCCCCTGTTTGTTTCATGCACCTTGTGGATTAAAGGCTGATTGGCATAGTATCCTGTGTTACCTGCTCTATTCCAGTATTGCCATATATTCCTGGCCAGGTTTGGTACACTGGGGACTGTTTGCATCTACTTAACTTAGCAGTGCACCAGGCAGTTGTATTGATGGTGAGTGCCACTTTCTCTACAATATATATATACACACACATATATATATATATATATATATATATATACACACACATACACACATATGTATACACACACACATATATATATATATATACACACACATACACACATATGTATACACACACACACATATATATATATATACACACACACACATATATATATATATATATATATATATATATATATATATATACACACATATGTATACACACACACATATATATATATATATACACACACATACACACATATGTATACACACACACATATATATATATATACACACATACACACATATGTATACACACACACACACATATATATATATATACACACATACACACATATGTATACACACACACATATATATATATATATACACACATACACACATATGTATACACACACACATATATATATACACACATACACACATATGTATACACACACACATATATATATATATATATACACACACATACACACATATGTATACACACACACACATATATATATATATACACACATACACACATATGTATACACACACACATATATATATATATATATATTTACACATAAATATATATATATATACATACATACACATACATGTAAATATATTTATATATACACACACACACTAAGGGTGATGGGAGAAACCAGATGTGGACTTCTTGCTCAGAAACCAGACGTGGACTCCTTGTGCTTAGAGAAATATGACTGCACGTCACTGACGAGGTTCAATGAAGGCCGAGATGATGGTCAGGGGATGTCGTGTTCCTTGTTTAGAGATGAATTGTATGGTATTTAGGAGCAGGACAGCCCTTGTTAGGCGGGCTCAGACTGATATACTTAAAGCGATAGTCAATTCTAGTGTTTGTGAAACACTAGGATTGACCATTGGAACAAATAAAGGGGACTTTCAGTTAGAAAAAAATCAACAGTAAGGATCCCAGACAGGCCGATTGGCTCACCCCAACCACTGGCTTCTTTAAGTGTGGACATGTTCCTTGTAAAAGCTGCTTACACTAATAAAAGCAAAGTATTCACTTCAACACAAACGGGAACATAATTCAATATAAAAAACAGAATAGACCGAACATCCAAATTTGTGATTTATTTAATAACTTGCAAACAATGTCAGCTTCAATATGTTGGCATAACCACACGTCCACTGACAGACAGGATCAGGGAGCACCTCATTTCCATAGAGGAGGAAATACCCAAAACACCAATAGCAAAACATTTTCACACACATTCAGCTCGTATCTCCAATTTTTCATTCATAGGCATAGAACAGATAGAAAAAGACCCTCTGGGAGGGGATAGATTGAAAAATCTACTAAAAAGAGAGGTCTACTGGATATTTACGCTAGCAACCAGAACACCTCTAGGCATTAATAGGAGATATGATGTGAACCTGTTTGTGGAGTATGATCCATCCACAACCATCGACTATCAGTCAAAACTAATTGTATTCTATCACTCATTTAGCAATACCGAAAGAAGTTTCAAACTTTCCTCTTCAAAGATAGCAACATAACTGCCTCACTAGTTATACCTATCAATATATTTCCATTACACCACAGACACCAGGCTGACTCAATAAAACAAGACCTATATATATATATATATATATATATATATATCTTCACCTACCCACCATATCTTTGTACCGAAAAAGCAAAAGATAGAAAACTCGATCTTAACATGAATAATACCCTAGTCCTGTGCCTCTAATCATATATTTTATTACAGCTAAAGCCTTATCACTTAGACATATGACCCAAGTACCTGGTGGGACTACACCAAGTGTTAACAGATCTCTTTTAATGTACAAATGTAAATTTGTATATCATCTTAACCATGATATTATTTTAACTATCAGTTTGACCTTTTCTTTTCTTTTTCTTTTTATTCTTGTATCACACGTTTTCTATAATGATTTTTATCACCAAATAATATACAGTCTTATAATAGTAAGGATTAGATTGCCTAAAATAAGTAGTGTAAACCAACTCTTTCAGAGTATAAAGGAACAGCGTTTAGTAAAACATAATTATTAACATCAATAGGCATATTTGTAGAAGAACAATTGGACCAGCACACACAGAGATGTCCAATGCAAATTGTATAGGAAAATCTTAGTGCAACACCTGAAGGACGCTCCTTCCTAGGGTCCTAGTATAGACATCAAATGAAGCACACAGGTGGCACACAGAATAAGGCAACAGCACCTTTATTGAACAACTGTAGACAAATTGAAACCACGCGATCCATGCAGGATCGCGAGATTTCAATTATTGGATCGTGTCTGGGGGGCGTCCATACAACCCTAGGAACGCCCTCCAGACCGCGATCAAATCCAGGAAGCACAGAAGGCTTCAGGACAGCCGTTGGCTATGACGTTCTATTCCGTCATAACGGCTCTAAAGCCCAGTGTAATTATGACGAAATAGAACGGCATAACGGCATTAAAAGGTTAATGCAGAATGCTCCTTTATTTGTTTCAAGCGTTTGCCGCACTGAGCTGCTCAGACAGCCCACGGCAGAACGCTGTTTTACTTTAGATGTGATGTTTTCACCTCCTAACTAATAGCCGTACGGGAAATCTGCTGTTGTTGCATTTACTTTCTATTTGTAATATGCGTGCAAGATAATGTTAGCACACCACTTGTAATCTAGTTTATAATATATACACGTTAGAGTCCTTCCCAGTCCAAATTATCCCTTTAAATCAGTGTTCAAACCTTTTTTTCATTAATAAACCTTTATTTTAGATGTAATAAGTATAAATATATCTTAAATACTTTAGGGCATATGTATCAAGATGCCCCGTGTTTCTGGCGAGTCATCAGACTCGCCAGAAACAGCAGTTATGAAGCAGCGGTCACAAAGACTGCTGCTCCATAACCTGTCCGCCTGCTCTGATGAGGCGGACAGGAATCGCAACAATACAACCCGATCAAGTACGGTCAGGTTGATTGACACCCATCTGCTGGTTGCCTATTGGCCGCGAGTCTGCAGGGGGCGGCGTGAGCTGCTGGTGCAATGATGAATACGGCAAGCGATCAGGTCCGCCAGACTTTCATAACTAGAGGCCTTTATTTCCATATAAATTACATTTGTTCTGTTCTGCAAATTATCAAGCAATAATGGATAACTTCCGGTCTCCAAGAGCACAATATATTTTTGTGGTATTTTCTGCTCGAGCACTTAACCAACATTAGTTATATAAATGCTAATAGCGCTGTCCATTCAAAGTACAAGAGACGTTTAAAAAAACGACAGTTGTGTTACAGATAAACCTTATTTACTAGACTGTGAGCTACTCTTAAAGCAAGACTGAGCGCAAGATAACTCACCCTGCTTTTTATATTGCGCTCCACTTGTAATCTTACCCTTGTTTTGTAAAGACAAATTAACAGGAAAATCCGGTCAAAATATAAATGCACATAGATGAATGAAATCTTTGAATAGAAACACATTTGCTATATAACTGTATTGGCAAAAGCACAGCTAGACATTCTTAGTGCACCAACATTTTAAATACGGCAGCTGCTCAGAGCACCAGTGGGGCTTGTAACATGTCAGCAATTAACAGGCTTTACCAGATGGTGCACCTTAGGCTCTCTGAGTAAGTGCTGTGTTTAAAATGCTGGTGCACGGTGCATACTTAAATGCACTTTTAAAACAGCTTTAGCTTTGATTTGAAACAGGTTTGCTAATACTGTACATGTATATTACAAAATTGCTTCCGTTCAAAACTGAAGTGCATCCATGTGGGTTCCAATTTTGGCTGGAATGTCCTTTTAAAGTAATTTTTATGCACCCGAAATTGTTCATTGCATTGCAAAAGATCTGTGTGCAAAAATACAACAGCTAACACTTTTTTCTTTCATGACTGAGTCTTATTTACATATCTTACCCAGAGTCCTCTGGTGCATTGGGAATAATGTTTACAGATTAGTTCTGTCATGAGACTTGCCTAGATGTGCTAATTAGCTATTCAATAAATATTGTGGCTTTTACATTTATAAAATGGAGAATTTTAATCCTACACTTTTATACAGTAGAATTTCATAATAAACTAATGCACAACCAAAAAGGCAAAGCAATATTACTACTTTTACTGTGAATTTTAAATGAGCAGCAGTTTTATAATAAATGTAAAAATGTACTTCAGTTAACTGGTTCCTGAATCATGTGACAGTCATTAGCCAATCACAAGATGTAGAAAAGAACAACAATGGAACTACCATTTTGTAGCAATATTTATGAACTGTCATGTATGTTGCTTTTTGAGAATAGTTTAAATATCAAACTAAAGACACTATAATGCTAATGTGTGCGCGCAATAAATAACCAGCGATTACTCATATTTTTATATGTTGCAAAAAATTCTACACTTCTTGGGCGTTATTCAACATTTTTATTTCTCCTTCAAAATATATCTTGATTTTAGCAGGATAAATCATTGTTGCATTTAAACCCTTACTTATTAAATTCCTACAAAGTGGGGCCATCTCGTTTATTTTATTAGCAACAGAGTTTATATTGTTACTAATGGATTTTATTGTTTGTTCTGTATGTTTTTCTTCCTCCCCCCGCCCCCATCAAGGAGGTATTCAATATATAATGGGCGCGATCCGATATAGATCGTAGTTTGCGGCGCAAGCGAGGGAACCCGCGTCGCCCGCAGTTTCAGCTCGCAACTCGAGCTATCCCATATACGGCGCCGTCAGATGCTAACGTGCCGTAAGTCAGATAAACCAGCGATGTCCAGAAATCTGCGCAAGTACAAATTTCTGGCGTCGCCAGTGACTTGCGGCACGTTAGAAACTGCCGGCGCCTACAAAACCTGACTAAAGTCTAAATCACCCGCACTGTCTAACACGCCTCCCTAACATAGCCCGACACGTGTAACCCTCTATCCGCTATCCCCCCTCACTATCCTAACAATAACAATGTATTAACCCCTAAACCGCCGCTACCTAATAAAGTTATTAACCCCTAAACTTCCGCCAGCTATATTAAATCTATAACCCCCTAAAGTGAGCCCCTAACACCGCCGCCATCTACCTTACCTACCCCCTAAAGTGAGCCCCTACCCCGCCGCTATCTACCTTACCTATCCCCTAAAGTGAGCCCCTAACACCGCCGCCATCTACCTTACCTACCCCCTAAAGTGAGCCCCTACCCCGCCGCTATCTATTTTAAAATTATTAACCCCTAATCTAATCCCCCTACCCCACCGCCATCTATATTAAATTATTTAACCCCTAAAATACTAAACTATCCCTACCACTAAACCTAAGTCTAACCCTACAAATAGCCCTGAAAAGGGCTTTTTGCGTGGCATTGCCCCAAAGTAACAGCTCTTTTGCCAGCCCTTAAAAGGGCTTTTGGCGGGGCTTTGTCACAAAGTAAACTGCTCTTTTGCCTACAATCTACATCCCCCTACACCGCGGCCACCTATAATAAATGTATTAACCCCTAATCTAATCCCCCTACACCGCCGCCAGCTATATTAACTATATTAACCCTAATTATATTAGGGTTAATATAGTTAATATCGTTATTATATTATATATATTAACTATATTAACCCTAATTATATTAGGGTTAATGTAGTTAATATCGTTATTATATTATATATATATTAAGTATAATAACCCTATCTAACTCTAACATCCTAACTAAACTCTTATTAAAATAAATCTAATATTAATATTATTAATTAAAATATTCCTATTTAAATCTAAATACTTACCTATAAAATAAACCCTAAGATAGCTACAATATAATTAATAATTACATTATAGCTATGTTAGGGTTTATATTTATTTTACAGGTAAATTGTTAATTATTTTAACTAGGTATAATAGCTATTAAATAGTTATTAACTATTTAATAGCTACCTAGTTAAAATAATTACCCAATTACCTGTAAAATAAATCCTAACCTAAGTTACAAATACACCTACACTATCAATAAATTAATTAAACTACAAATATCTATCTAAAAATACAATTAAATAAACTAAACTAAATTACAAAAAAAAACAAACACTAAATTACAAAAAATAAAAAAAAGATTACAAGATTTTTAAGCTAATTACACCTATTCTAAGCCCCCTAATAAAATAATAAAGCCCCCAAAATAAAAAAATTCCCTACCCTATTCTAAATTTAAAAAAGTTCAAAGTTCTTTTACCTTACCAGCCCTTAAAAGGGCCTTTTGTGGGGGCATGCCCCAAAGAAAACTGCTCTTTTGCCTGAAAAAAAACCCCACAATACCACCCCCCAACATTACAACCCACCACCCACATACCCCTAATCTAACCCAAACCCCCCTTAAATAAACCTAACACTACCCCCCTGAAGATCTCCCTACCTTGTATTCACCCAGCCGGGCCGAACTCCTCATCCAATCCGGGTGATGTCTTCCAGCAAGCGGCAGTGAAGTCTTCTTCCATCCGGGCGATGTCTTGAAGCAAGCGGCAGAGAGTCTTCTTCCATCGGCGATGTCTTCAAGCAAATCGGCATCTTCAATCTTCTTTCTTCGCTCCTCCGCCGCGAACCTCATTCGTCGGGAAGTCGTCGTGCCGGATGGATGCTCCGCGGCGGAGGAGCGAAGAAAGAAGATTGAAGATGCCGATTTGCGTGAAGACATAGCCGATGGAAGAAGAGTCTCTGCCGCTTGCTTCAAGACATCGCCCCGATGGAAGAAGACTTCACTGCCGCTTGCTGGAAGACATCGCCCGGATCGGATGAGGAGTTCGGCCCGGCTGGGTAAATACAAGGTAGGGAGATCTTCAGGGGGGTAGTGTTAGGTTTATTTAAGGGGGGTTTGGGTTAGATTAGGGGTATGTGGTTGGTGGGTTGTAATGTTGGGGGGTGGTATTGTGTTTTTTTTTTCAGGCAAAAGAGCAGTTTTCATTGGGACATGCCCCCCACAAAAGGCCCTTTTAAGGGCTGGTAAGGTAAAAGAGCTTTGAACTTTTTTTAATTTAGAATAGGGTAGGGAATTTTTTTATTTTGGGGGGCTTTATTATTTTATTAGGGGGCTTAGAATAGGTGTAATTAGCTTAAAAATCTTGTAATCTTTTTTTTATTTTTTGTAATTTAGTGTTTGTTTTTTTTTGTAATTTAGTTTAGTTTATTTAATTGTATTTTTAGATAGATATTTGTAGTTTATTTAATTTATTGATAGTGTAGGTGTATTTGTAACTTAGGTTAGGATTTATTTTACAGGTAATTGGGTAATTATTTTAACTAGGTAGCTATTAAATAGTTAATAACTATTTAATAGCTATTATACCTAGTTAAAATAATTAACAATTTACCTGTAAAATAAATATAAACCCTAACATAGCTACAATGTAATTATTAATTACATTGTAACTATCTTAGAGTTTATTTTATAGGTAAGTATTTAGATTTAAATAGGAATATTTTAGTTTATAATATGAATTAGATTTATTTAATAAGAATTTAGTTAGGGGTGTTAGGGTTAGATAGAGTTAATATAGTTTATATAAATACTATAGTAACTATATTAACTATATTAACCCTAATATAATTAGGGTTAATATAGTTAATATATATAATGTAATAACTATATTAACTATAATATACTTAGGGTTAATATAGATAATATAGCTGGCGGCGGGGTAGGTAGATTAAATTAGGGGTTAATAATTTTAATATAGATGGCGGCGGTGTAAGGGGTTCACATTAGGGGATAGATCAGTTAGATGGTGGCGGTTTTAGGGGCTCACAGTAGGGGGTTAGTTTATGTAGATGGCGGCGGTTTAGGGGTTAAATACTTTATTAGGGATTGCGGCGGGGGATCGCGGTTGACAGGGAGATAGACATTGCGCATGCGTTAGGTGTTAGGTTTTATTTAGCAGATCGCGGTTGTCAGGGAGATAGACATTGCGCTTGCGTTAGGTGTTAGGTTTATTTAGCAGCCAGTTTAGGGAGTTATGGGGCTCCAATAGTCAGCGTAAGGCTTCTTACGGCTGCTTTTTGTGGCGAGGTGAAAATGGAGTAAGATTTCTCCATTTTCGCCACGTAAGTCCTTACGCTGTATATTGGATACCAAACTGCGCGGGTTTGGTATACCTGCCTATGGCCCAAAAAACTACGGGCGACGGCAGAAATATACGGGCGTAACTTCTAGGTTACGCCGTATATAGGATACCAAACCCGCGCAAATATTGGCGTCGACGACTTTTGCGGGTGACGATTTTTATGGGATCGACCCCAATATGTCTAAGGAAATAAATTTTGTTTCATGAAACATCTTAAGGATTTAGGTGCAAATGTCTTGTTAATACAGGAAACCCACCTTAAAGTGAAATTCCTACGTTAATATCAGGTTGAGTAGGAGAAGTCTTTGCCACCCCTTGTATAAACAGGGAAAAGGGAGTAGTCATTTTGGTTTGGAAAAAAGCTTCAATTCACTTTTATTTAAGTTGCTAGATCCAGAAGAGAGATACTTGATTTTAAAAATACAAATATTACATTTTTATATACAATATGTAATATTTATGGTCCTAATAACTTCCCTTAATAGTTTTGGTCTGAGCTACAAACTAAAAAAGTAGACTTTATGGAAGGGCCCTCATTTTGGGTGGTGATTTTAATATGAAATCTCATGCTCCATTGGATAGGTTTAGATCAGGGAAAAAAAGTATTTCTTAAAACAAAAAGAGACTAATTGGAAGAAGGATTATATAGAGTTTGTTTTAATAATTTTAAGTTAAAAGATGTAAAGAGATTGATGAACCCTGACGTTAAAAAAGAATATACATGTTTCTCTAAATCTCATAGATCATACTCTAGGATCGATTTGTTTTTGATCTCAGAAATACTATACAGAAGATAAAGCACCTGGGGCGGGACGGTAGTACCTATAGCTCCGAACAAATGGTACCTAGGATATCAAATAAGTAATTGTAGAAACAACGGGGTGGGATCGGAGAGCCTAGCAATTGAGGCGTTCCGATCCCTCCCCCTTGTTTCTTTGATCTCAGAAAGACTACATAATGAAAATGTGATACTAGAGACAGGTAAAATTACATTTTCAGACCATGCCCCAATATTACAAAAAATTAGAATATCAAGAAATGTGCCATCTTTTAGAAGATTTATGTTTCCTATTTACTTAATAAAGTATTTAAAATGTAAGTATTTCCTAAACAGAAGTGGGTTGAATATACCAATATAAATAAAGAGTATATAGATAAACCAGAAATTTTCTGGGAGGCATCAAAAACTGTTGGGATAAATTATTGCATTTACAGTAAAATTAAGAAAAAAAGAAAAAAAGGGAAGAAAATCCAAATTCTATAGATATGGAAACAAATCCGGAAAGTTATTAGCCAAAATTATAAAAAATGTAAATAAGACTAACGAGATTAATTCCTTAAAATTTGAGGGAAAAACTCTATTACGTACAGATAATATTCTAGAGGAATTAACTAATTATTTTCAACAGATTTACTCTCCTAGTGAGAGAAATAAAACTAATAAGGAAGAGTTCTGGTCCAAAAATAATAATAAAATGATTCATAGGGAATCTCTTAACAAAATTAACATGCCGCTTACGAAAGAGGAGATCTCCAAAGCAATTAGTAAAGTGGCAGGTTTTAAAGGGACATGAAACCCAATTTTTTTCTTTCATGATTTAGAAAGAGCATGTGATTTTAAACAACTTTGTAATTTATTTCTATTATCTAATTTACTTAATTCTCTTGATATTCTTTGCTGAAAAGCATATCTAGATATGCTCAGTAGCTGCTGATTGGTAGATGCACATAGATGCCTCGTGTGATTGGCTCATCCATGTGCATTGCTATTTCTTCAACACAGGATATATAAAGAATGAAGCAAATTAAATAATAGAAGGAAATTGGAATGTTATTTAAAATTGTATTTTCTACCTGAATCATGGGGGGGAAAAATTGGATTTAGTTTCCCTTTAAAACCCCAGGCCCAGATTTACTTCCTAATGAGTATTATAAATTGTCTGTTGATATAACCCCCTTTCTAAAAAACTTGTTTAATTTTTATTTCTTAGAAGGAAAACGATTGTTAAAAAATGTCACGTCATCCTGGCGACGTTAATATTAAAACAAAATAAAGAGTCAAACTATAAAGAGTCATATAGGCCAATATCACTACTATAAAATCATAACAAATATAATTGCAGCCCGATTACAAACTCCATTAAAAGAAGTGACACTGTACACCCAGACCCAGAAACTCTGCTTCTAAAATTAGAGAGCTCTCTTTAATTTTCTATTACTATAAGAATCAATGTAAAATGTTTAAATATTTAACAATTCCTGATATGGCAATAATCTCCCTTGATGCTAAAAAAGCCTTTGGGGACGATTTATCATCGGTCTGTCCGACATGATCCGCTCAGCAGATCATGTCCGATAGACATTGATGAATGCCGACAGCATGTGAACTGCTTGTGCAATGCCGCCCCCTGCAGATTCGCGGCCAATCGCCTGCTAGCATGGGGTGTCAATCAACCCAATTGTATAGAATGGGGCAATTTGATGTCCGCAGCCTCATTGCTGCACGAACCTGAAGGCTCACGCAGAAACAGGGGCATCCATTCAGAGCTTGATAATTCGGCCCCTTTAACTGCATTTATTGGGATAATTTATTTATTCCTTAAGTCAATTTGGTATCGAAGGTAACTGCTTGGAACTTCTAAAAAAATATATGATGAACCCTATTTACATATTTTAGAAAATGGTCAATTATCTTGAAAACTTATACTTGGGAGAGGGACGTGGCAGTAATTCCCACTTTCGCCTTTATTATTTAATATTACAATAGAACCTTTGGCTATTAACATCAAGCAAGAAATTGAAGGTATAAAGCTGGGAGAGAAAGAAACTATGCTTTCTTTATATGCAGATGATCTCCTTTTATTTGTAAGAAATACAGGAAAATATTCCTTGCATTTTGGAGATTATTGCCAAATACAGTTAACACATAAATCAGAAATTCTTTGGGTATATAAGTAAAGGGACTTCATCAGTGATATTCCTTTTAATGAGGTAACTAACGGCTAGATTATGAGTCTTGCGTTAGGCTTAAAAATCAGTGTTGGCCGGTCCCAACGCTGCTTTTTAATGCCCACTGGTATTACGAGTCTTGAAGGTACAGGTGTACCGTACCCTTTTGTCAGTATATTTATAAGAATCCTAGCAGTGCTCTCCAAATAATATGTTAGTATATGGCCAGGTTATAACTGATATAATTAACAATCTTTCTATAAACTAAAACCCACAATCAAACATACATTAGCTAAGACAATAAAATTAATATAAATACCTGAATTCTTTATTATTAGTAAATAACTATGAACACGTTGATATATATATTTGTAATTGTAAGGATCAAAATAGGAGTCAATATGATATGCGTTAAAACAAAAACTATTTAAAATATGCTATTCAAAATATAAAAATACCCAAGCTGAGTATATAATAGGGGCGCTATCATATAAACTATGCAATATATATAACTCGAATGGTGTCACCAAATGGTAGTGTAAAATTGGTATATATATATACACACAATATAATCGTTCACCACAGAGTGACAACCAACATATAGAGTGACCTATGAATATATGTAGAGGGGTTATATACACACATATATATATGAGTACAAAAAGTCCCAAATACACAAAATAGTCACTAGAGTATCCAAGATGAGGTTATGACGAAATCTGGCAGCTCTCCTCGAAGTATAAGGCCATCCACATCAAGAAATTTCTATAAAGAAACAGAAAAGGCGCCACATAGCATAATTCTGTGAGATATATCAGGTAACAAAATAGGTAACTCAGATGCACTCACGTTTAGCAAAGCACCAAGATGTGATGCAGGCTGGGCATGCCGGAACTTTAAGAGTTGTCCGGTAAAACTCTCCTCTCAGGCAAAGGTCTCCCCCAATGCCAGATGGTAATCACAGGATAGTAGTGCTATTTGAATCAGGTGTATGATCAACTCCAGCAATAGTAGGTGTAAAAACCAAGCAGGAATGTTATAAACTTTTATTTACACTACTTGCTGCTTTGCCTGCTTGGACATTCCTGCTTGGTTTTTACACCTACTATTGCTGGAGTTGATCATACACCTGATTCAAACAACACTACTATCCTGTGATTACCATCAGGCATTGGGGGAGACCTTTGCCTGAGAGGAGAGTTTTACCGGACAACTCTTAAGGTTCCGGCATGCCCAGCCTGCATCACATCTTGGTGCTTTGCTAAACGTGAGTGCATCTGAGATACCTATTTTGTTACCTGATATATCTCACAGAATTATGCTATGTGGCGCCTTCTCTGTTTCTTTATAGAAATTTCTTGATGCTATTCAAAGCTCATGCAAATTTATCTTTAAAACCAGCCTTACTCACAATTGAATTTCATTCAGTTAACACAATGAGGCTAAATATAAACCACTAAACATTCAGACTGGCACTATTCTAAACAGTAGGACAGTCAATATACTCTAATTTAAACACTAAAAGTTATATATATTATTTATGTAAGAACCCAATTCTGAGTTATAACTATATATTTGCACAGATAAACAACTTAAAATTTAGGATTAGTTTAACCATATACAGGCTGAAAATAAGCTAAAATATAAACTGCTTTTTAACTCTATTAAATACAAATTGACTATGTTCTCGCCAGTAACCCTTGTTTCAAATTTAAAAGAAATTTAGAACAATTATGCATCACCAATTTGAACCAATTTGTAACGGTCTCTAGGTCATCTCATTTGAAGGAAAGTTATTGCATATATCAAGGTAAAGTTTTCAGCTTCTTGCTTAGTGAAATGTTCCCAAGGATGGCAGCCAAAATGTTTTCAAAATATATATATACACATTCATTTCAATGCAGATCTCAAATTATATAAAATCCAGCAGATTATGCATTGGTATATATCTATTCACCCAGATATCTCATTAACTCAGTTGCTCTTATAATTTTCATTAGATTTCTGGAGAACAGAGAGAATAAAAAGAATGTTTTTTTTTTTGTTTTTTTTTGTAGTCCATAGTTCAGTTCTTGTATATTTGACACAGCAAGGATTATTTAACAAGTCTATGTTAATTATCAGTTCCTAGGGATTTTTACTAGTTTATGCTCAGAACTTTGTCTCCATCCATTCTCTGTTTTTTATAAAGACTATGTTATCTTTTAATTAGGATAAACAGGTTTTCATTCAGCTAAAACTATTTGGCAAGGGGGGTTTTATAGTAAATAGAATTGTTGCTATCCAAAACTTATGAGACACAAAATACAGATGGTTTTAGAGTAGAGATAGGGGTCAGCGATTATCTGATAGAGATTTTAAATTCACACCTCAGTGGGACATCTTTTGGGAACAGTCCTTCCTTTGAAATTATTTAATGGCCCTATCCTATCGCCACAGTTTAAACTCTGATCTTCCTCCAAGATAGAGGTTAATTAGACCAAAAGTTTTATTGGATGCATTCTAAATTTTGTATACTGAATGTGGGAGGATGGGGCAGGAGTCTCAAGTAAATTTTCTGAATGAATTGAATAATTTTCTACTGACCAGTCAAACATATGATCAAAATATGTATATACATTTATTAATCTTTACATATACCTTGACATAAATCTCCCTTACAATTTTAAATAGATGTAGGACACATGTTTTTAAATTGGCTTAAAGTCAATGGTATTTGGTGAGGATGTTGACCGTACACATCATAGACAGTCTTCTATGTAGAAAGTCTGTCATTTTTGAGCCTTCATGTTCATCAGCTAGGCATCTTTAAACTACAGTATGTCTTTATTTCATTTGAGGATATGACACTTCATTCTCCCTCTATGACTTGTAGTTGGGACCTAGGATGACATGCTAGCAGCTGATTGATATGGACCCATTTATCTATGAAGCTTTCATTTTTGGGGATCCTTATTTTATAGGCCACTGGAGATATTTTGTCGGTAATGTCAAAGGGACCTTTCCATGATGGAAGAAATTTCTTCTCCCTAACCTGATCTCTTCCAAAGTTATAAAGATAAACTTTATCATTTATTTCATATTCCTTTTTGGACGTTTTGAGATCATAATAGGTTTTAGTGGCAGTTGCGGCTCTTTCTAAATTCCTTTGAGCATATTGCAGGTGCTTCCTTAGGTTCTCCACATATTGATGTGTATTGGCAGCGTTTATCAAGTTTTGGTCTGATGTACGGTACAGCAGATGCTGAGGTAGAACCATTCTTGGTAGCACTACTTGGAGTTGCTCTTAATGCCATTAAGACAAGAGGTAGTTTTACATCCCAGTCCTTACTTGTTTCACTCACAAACTTTTTAGGATTTTAACAATGGACTGGTTGTAACGCTCTACACTACCACTTGAGGCAGCTCTGTAAGCAATATGGAGCTTTCTTTTTACCACTAGTATTTTCCACATTTTGGTCATCACTTCGCTAGTGAAGTGGGTTCCCCGATCTGATTCTATTCTTTGGGGTAAACCAAATCTTGAAAACACGTGGTTGATGAGCAATGCTGCGCACGTTTCAGCACTATTGTTAGGTGCACTAATGCACTCTACCCATTTAGTGAACAGACATGTCACGGTTAACATGTATTTGTTACCTCTTGATGACCTAGTTACAGGACCAATAAAATCAATTTGTATCTCTGACCATGGCATTACCATCCGCCTTTTCTGCAATGGCGCTCTATGCGTTGGTGCAGTGGGTTAGAACTGTGGACAGATTAAACAACCTTGACAGTAGGTTTGAATATCTTTCAACATGTGTGGCCAAAAAGCATAATCATGCAATATTTCATACGTGAGTTTGGCACCACGATGACCAGATGTGGGAGCATCATGGGCATGTTGAAGCATTAGACCTCTGAACTTGGTGGGTACTACCCATTGCTGAATGCCAGTTTTGGAGGTTCTAATTAACAAACCATCCTGTAACTAGAATTGTGTTCTGGATTTCATTAAGATTCTAAGATCTTCTTTGCCAATACAATCATTTTTTGAGATAGGGTTGCTTTCAGGATCCTCTATGTGTTTATAGAAGATGCCTACAATCGGTTCTTGTTTTTGACTAGTAATCAGGTCCTCACTAGGAGAATCCTGACTCCATTGTACCAAGTTAGGCTCACTCTGTTGTTTTGCCTGGTTTCTGGTAATGGCCTCTACCTGAATTGCACCCATTAAGTGGTCAATATTTAGGATTTCTCCAGTTATGGCTCCCTGTTTGGCTAATGAATCGGCTAGATCATTGCCTTCCTTATCTGGGCCTAGAACTCTGGAATGACCCTTAGTCTTTTTCCAGTGTATGGTTAGATCATTGGATTCCACCAGATTATCAATCAGGCAGAACAACTTGCCATGCTTGACTGGTTTGTTATTGCTTTTCTGCTTGCCATTTCTTTTCCAAGTTGGCAGGTATTCAACAAACTGTCACGTACATAATTTGAGTCAGTTGTAATCACAAATTCATGAGTACCATGTTCAATAGCCATTTCAATGGTTCTTAGAATAGCAGTGAGTTCTGCATCTTGACTGGATCTTGGTCCAATGTTAAAACCCATAGATATATTTGGGAATCTATTTGCCCAAGTTATACCAATGCCAGCGACTAATCTGCGCTCATTTTCAATAGTGGCATGGTAAGAACAACCATCAACATATACCCAAGGTAATGTTTGACAATGGTCCTCATTGTACATTTTATATGGGGAAAGCAATTGTTCCTCCAGGAAATCATTTTCTGATAATTCTTCCCCAGGATCTCTAGCAGTACAGTCGTGGAGCTCAGCAAGCCCCTGTGCGACTGGAATCTTTTTATTCTGCTTGTAGTGAATTTCTAAGGGCCAGCCTTGTAAGGAAAGAGTCCACGCTGTTATGTGGCTATTTGACAAATTCCCATCTCTTATTCTCTCACTTTGTAAATATAGCAAAGGCTGGTGGGCCGTTTCTACAATCATTTTCTCGCCCTGTATATAGCTGCAGAAATTTTGTAGAGCCCATACAGTAGATAAGAGAGCTTTTTCGCAATCGCTAAATTTTATTTCTACTGGGGATAGAGCTTTGCTCGCATAAGCTATGGCTTTGCTTAAATTATCATGCTTTTGGTATAAAACAGCACTCTTGCTTATATCTGTGTAACCTGTCTCTAAGAAGAAAGGATTACCACCTTCAGGGTTGGCTAAACAAGGTGCTTGTGTGAGTTTTCTTTTCAGCTCTTTGATGGTTGTCTCTTGAGACTCACTCCAGTGCCATTTCACATCCATCTTTAGAAGAAGTAGTAGTGGTTTAGCTAACTATGCATAATTATCAATGAATTTGCAAGAATAATTTGTCATACCCAGGAAGGATAACAATTCCTTTAAGTTAGTGGGGTTTTTAGAATTCACTATAGCTTCCACCATTTTCTTCTGAGGATTTAGCCCTTCAGAATTAACTTCATGTCCCAAGAAGTTTACACAAGTGTGGCTCCATTGAGCTTTCTGTAGGGATAATTTGACACCTGCCCTTTTAAGTTGGCTGAGGACGTGTTTAAGCTCTGCGATGTGTCTGTGCTTTTGATTAAAACATCATCAACATAAGATAAGGTCCCCCTTTCCAGAGCATCAGGCATAGCCTCATGCATGAATACAGCAAATTCATGTCCAGAATTTATGTATCCAAAAGGAAGTCTCTGAAATGCATACTGGACCTTTTGGAATGAGAATGCCAGCTTATACTGATCCTCCTCATGTACCTTTATGGTCCAATATCCCTGTGCACAATCAATGGCAGTGAAAATTATGGATCCCTGCATCTGCGCTAGGCATTGGTCAATGTATGGTACAGGTCAGCCAGACATATACACTCATTTGTTTAGCTGTCTTAAGTCAGCACACAAACGCCATTGTCCATTGGGCTTAAGAACACCTATAATAGGATTGTTGTAAGAGCTGTGCACCTGTCTAATAATACCTCTTTCTTCCAGGTTCCTTATGATTTCTGCAAGAGAATCATATGAGGCTAAAGGGAGTCTGTATTGTTTAATAAAAACTGGTGGTGCATTGGGATCTGTTTGTATTCTTGCAATGTGCAAGTCTGTAGTACCACAGTCGTAAGAATCCCTAGCGAAAATATCCTTGTACTCCAACAGGAGTTCTCGCAGCAGTTGGCGTTCATCATCACTGGAACAGCAATTAGCTAAGGATATTTGCTCTTCGACTATTTGTTGAAATCCTGGAAAGATTTCAGGCTGTCCTATTTCATAGTCTTCTTCCAACCTAGAGGTGAGATCTCCTTGATTATAATTTGCATTGCCCCCATGACTCTGTGTATTGGGGTAATCTTGCTGTTTGATCGGCTGATCAAACACTAGAGAGGCTTCTTCAATTTTACAGATGCCTTCCTCTGAGCTGAAGGGATAAATAGATTGAATATTAAATAGACCCTCTGGCATAGATGTAAAGGATTGTTCTATTAATTGTTCTTCGGTTAAATATCCTTCAGGTATTAGCCCAATTACATTATTCTGGAAACCAAAAGTTTAATAACTTGATTCTAGCGCGTATCCTATGGTAGTCCCATTGAATAAGTTTATATCCTGTGGGGTCATGTTATGTACAATAACATGTATTGGAATAGTTCCAATATTCACCATAGGAGTGTAGGTCACTGTGACACCCAGATTTTGTATTCTGTGGGAGAGGCAAATTAGTGTTTCAGAAGTTTTTAATTTCTGGCCTCTCTTTACCTGTAATGGTAAAAGAAATTTATCAGCCCCGGCAGGAATTACAACATATGGCAATTGCTGGTTTGATTTCAGGGCTGCATTTTCATCCTGAAATACTTCAGGGTCCCCCTTTAACCTGCTGCAGAGGCAAGAGTTAATCAAATCTATTTGTATGGCATATCTATGTAAGATATCATTTCCAATGTATATTTGATTGTGGGGAGTATTTAAAACTAAAAACAGGTGCTTCACTGACTTATTACCTATAGATACAGATAATAAGCACTTAGCTGTGATGTTATAGCTTTCAAACCTGTTTCCAGGTTGTGGACCCAGTGGTCTTGGTGAGAAAGATATTTAATCACTTTAGGTTCAGCTATCTGCGCTAATAAGCCTTCGCTTATATAGCTAGCTTCCTGTTTTAAGTTTAATTTAGCATACTTGGTTTTACCAAGGTCATGCACTTGTATAGGGATACATAGATCCTCTTTAACTCTCTCAATCCCTGTGAGGTATTGAGTGTGGCCTCCCCCTTAGGGATTTTATGATCCCCCTTGTGGAGAGATATGGTTAATACATTGCCAACTAAGGAAATATTCGCTATCTTTCCACGCGAAATCTTAAAAGTATTACCATCAGAGCCTCTTAAAAGAGTCTGATCAACTATTTGTAGGATAGTGATTTCAGGCACAGAGTTATTCCTGAAATGAATCTCCACAGCATCTGGTTTCTTTTCCACCACGCAACAATTATGTAGGGTGCGAGATATACCTGATTGCTCATAATTAATTGGCCGTTTTACTTGTGACCAAATTACATTATTTATGCAATCAATTATGGTGCTTAATTGCTTCAGGAGATCACTACCAATAATTAAACGATCAGTTGGCAGATCCACTATAATGACAGGGTGTTTGATGACCCTGTTCCATAATTTAAATTTTAACCAGGCCGTACCGTAGACTTTTAGAGAGTCGCCCCCAACTCCTATTAGAGAACCGTCAAATTCTTTTATTTTAGGTTTGTGGGGTGTTAGCTCATTTAGCTGTGTGTAGTACCTGTGGGATAGAATAGTTGCCTGAGATCCAGTATCAATTAATCCCATGATAGTGTTGGAGACTGAATCTTGTAGCTCAGCTAATACATAATACCTCCCTGCAGTTTCTATCATTTCACACATAAAATTTGCATTTTTGTACATCTGTGGGCTTCGCCACGTGTTACCTGAATCCGCCGTGTTTTCCCGTGCAGAAAGAACTTCGTACCTACCGGTTCCCTCCATGATAGCGTCGGCTGGATTCTTGTGTACCGCATCTGTGGAGATAAGGTTAAGAGAGTGCTGCAAAAGAAGAATTTGGTTAGTTTTTCCCGGATGAGGTTGCTTGTCATCACAGCTAAATCATCCGTTCCCGGTCTGTGGGGAGAGAACATGATTAGAATCATTTTTGATAATTATTATTACATTTTGTATATCTCTCCCCTCCCTTTAAGGTGATACTGCAGTGTTTATGACTGTGCCTGTGGTCCACTGCTGACCACTGCTGTACCCCTAAAAAAGTATTGTTCGGTTGCTGAGCCGTAAGTTTTTGACTCATATTAGCGACCTGTTCGCTCAACCGAATTAGCTGGGTACTAAGCTGATCTACTTGATTGTACAAGTTACCCATACTCCTGGGCCTATCCCTTGATGCCCCATAATAATGATTCTTGGACCATTGGTTCCCCTCAGAGTCAGAGCCACTATTTCTATCCTGGCGTGGTTGCCCCTGGGGTGCAATTTGTTCAGCATTATGATTTTGGGGAGCATTATTTACTTGGGGTGTCTGGTTATCCTGAGAATACCTTTGCCATCTATTGTATCTACCCTTGCGTGGGTACCCATTATTCTGTGGGTATTCTCTTTGGGCGTAATTATTCGCCTGAGTATGTCCCCCGCTATGGCTATAGTCTCTCTGCGCCTCATCCCGTGTTGGGGGAGGGGTAGAGTTAAACCTCTGTGGAGATGGTCTGTTTTCTCTGGCCACTTCCGCGTAGGTTTTCTCTTTAGACTCCAAACTTAGGGGGCTAGGTAACACCCTAGTTTTGGCCACTATTTTAGGACTTTTATCCCCCTGTTCATTGGACTGCTGAATAGAGTATAACTTTGTACTCTCTTTGATCAGCCATTCCAATGAACAGTTCTCACCAAAATCTCTAGCTAAGTTAATTTTGATGGGGGTGGGCAGTGCTTCAAAAAATAGATTCACAAACTCTGAGCCTTCAAATATGGGATCATCTTCAGCCATTCTGTACGCATTCTTCAATACAGAAAGGAACTCGATTGGACTTTGATTCGCACTACATTTTAAACCATATACAGCTATTTTCGCGGCAGTTTTAGTGCGATGTTGCCCGAATTCCTTTTTGCACTGTCGTTTAGTTTCACTCCAGGAATGAATATTCATATCCTTTAGTGAAGCAAAGAATTTGTGATGTTTACTTTCAAATTCCCAGGGTAGAAATTCAATTTTTAACTGCTCACTTGTAACACTCATTATAGATAAAGCGTTTTCAAAAGCCTCTAAGTTGTCAATTATGGAAGTGGACCCCCCTTTGGAAAATGGGCGTACTGTATTCTTTAGGAATTTAATTATTGTGGGGGTGTCATACACTTTATTTGATATATCACTGGATCTTACTGGGGACTTATTGTTTGAGTTAGGGTGCCTTTCATCTGAGGCGTAATAATTTTCTGGTCCCCCAGAGTTAGGTAATTGCGTAGGGGAAAAAGTTACCTCTGGGCCTGAATTAGGGCTATAGTTTTGGTATCTTTGTCTATCCTCCTGCCTGGTATCTTGAAACTCATTTCTGTCCCAGTCCTTATAACTGCTAATTTGTTTCTTTTATTTATCTATTGCCTGTTCATATGCTTTTTCAGCCTCACAATATCTAATTTTTAGAGTTTTATTTTCATCTTGGCATTTTTCATATTCTTCTTCGAAAGCTTTAAAATCAGCCACTAATTCCTGATTGTATTTATTTAAGTCAGAAGCCTTTTGGCTAGCGTGGAAAACCTCTACCTTTGCCTGAATAAAAGCATCTTGAAATTCTCGCAATGAATTATTCTCATCCCTTAGCCATCCTAATTGTCTTTCTTGTCCTGCCATTTGGTTAGACATCTCACAGCTCAAATACATTAGGATCGGCCAAGTTTCAAAAATTAATTCATCACGTCCCCTAAGTTCCGTGCATTTATTAAGTTGCAGTAACATTTGGTATTATTCCCCCTCTTCAAACCACATATCTTTAACTAAATCTTTGGCCTTATCTTTACACCCATTAATATTCATGGAGACAATGTCCCCAATGTCAAGTCTATTCATGATGTGGTTCATGGCTTCTAATTTGAGCGTTTTTTTCTGAACCACTTCTTGCACTTTATGGACGGAGTATTTTGGGGAGGGCACAATTTCATCTTGTACAGAAATGCTTGCATTACATTTTGCTGAAGACATCGTTATTTGAGTGTTGTACTTAACAAGATAAAAACACAAATACAATTTTGACAAATAAGAGAGAGGAAAAACTTTTTTTTTTATTATTTATATTTTCAAAATATCAATATCAATTTTGAAATATGACAAAATTAATATTTCTGATTCATTTTGAAATATGAAAAATTTATATTTTTATGAATTTTTAAATATGAAAAATTAATATTTTTATGCATTTTTAAACATGAAAAATTAATATATTTATGAATTTTGAAAAATGAAAAATCAATATTTTTTATTAATTTTTAAATATGAAAAATTTATATTTTTATCAATTTTTCAAAAATTTATTTTTAATAATATTTCAAAATATTAATATTAATCTTGAACATGAAAATCAATATTTCAATTTTCAAAAAAAAACTTCTATATTTTCAAAATATCAACTCGAAATATGAAAATTTTCTCTCTTCTATAATAATTTCTATTTACCACAAATATACTATATCAATATGATAATTATTTATAATATCTCACGCAATGCCTCCATATAATATGTCAGTATATTTATAAGAATCCTAGCAGTGCTCTCCAAATAATATGTTAGTATATGGCCGGGTTATAACTGATATAATTAACAATTTTTCTATAAACTAAAACCCACAATCAAACATACATTAGCTAAGACAATAAAATTAATATAAATACCTGAATTCTTTATTATTAGTAAATAACTATGAACACATTGATATATATATTTGTAATTGTAAGGATCAAAATAGGAGTCAATATGATATGCGTTAAAACAAAAACTATTTAAAATATGCTATTCAAAGCTCATGCGAATTTATCTTTAAAACCAGCCTTACTCACAATTGAATTTCATTCAGTTAACACAATGAGGCTAAATATAAACCACTAAACATTCAGACTGGCACTATTCTAAACAGTAGGACAGTCAATATACTCTAATTTAAAAACTAGAAGTTATATATATTATTTATGTAAGAACCCAATTCTGAGTTATAACTATATATTTGCACAGATAAACAACTTAAAATTTAGGATTAGTTTAACCATATACAGGCTGAAAATAAGCTAAAATATAAACTGCTTTTTAACACTATTAAATACAAATTGACTATGTTCTCGCCAGTAACCCTTGTTTCAAATTTAGAAGAAATTTAGAACAATTATACATCACATTTTTGAACCAATTTGTAGCGGTCTCTAGGTCATCTCATTTGAAGGAAAGTTATTGCATATATCAAGGTAAAGTTTTCAGCTTCTTGCTTAGTGAAATGTTCCCAAGGATGGCAGCCAAAATCAGATCACCAGTCTCAGCAAGTTACAGAACAACTGTCCCTTGTGCATTCACTACTCCTATTATATATAATCATTGATGACCTAGTTCGTTCACTCCCTTTGCTTGTCCATTCTGATTGGTTCACCCCATGAATGCAGGTTGCCAAGGAGATGCATTCTACAGCCAATCATCTCCAGGCTGTAATACCTGTGTCGCAACACCGTACCTTGTCCATCGGGTGGCAGCATTACAAACAAACACAGCAATACATTTACTACCCCACATTGAAAGAAAATATTTCTTTAAAATGTGTAATAAATGCCATAATTCCCTTACATTAATAAGTTATATGTTTGTATGCATTGGGCTAGGTTACAATATTTATTCTGATTATTTTGACATGAAGCACAGTATGCCCTTAACACCATTATATTATATTAAAACAATTTATACTGCCAATTATTCTGAAATTAATGGCATTTATACATTCTGTTATATATGTTTTCATATAATATAGTATGTTCTATGTCTCTGACAATTTCTGCATATATGAATTGATGCCTGCAATAGAAATGGAAACAATTGTTAGAAATGATTTAAGCATTCATATGTCTATGGTCCATCTGAAATAAAATTAAGTATTATTAATCATTTATTTTTAGGTCCACAAATATTCTTAAAAACACTGAGGCTAAGACCTTTTATGTTTTCAAAATATATATATATATATATATACACATTCATTTCTATGCAGATCTGAAATTATATAAAATCCAGCAGATTATGCATTGTTATATATCTATTCACCCGGATATCTCATTAACTCAGTTGCTCTTATAATTTTCATTAGATTTCTGGAGAACAGAGAGCATAAAAAGAATGTTTTTATTTATTTATTTATTTATTTATTTATTTTTGTAGTCCATAGTTCAGTGCTTGTATATTTGACACAGCAGGGATTATTTAACAAGTCTATGTTAATTATCAGTTCCTAGGGATTTTTACTATCTTATGCTCAGAACTTTGTCTCCATCCATTATCTGTTTGTTATAAAGACTACGTTATCTTTTAATTAGGATAAACAGGTTTTCATTCAGCTAAAACTATTTGGCAAGGGGGGTTTTATATTAAATAGAATTGTTGTTATCCAAAACTTATGAGACACAAAATACAGATGGTTTTAGAGTAGAGATAGTGGTCAGCAATTATCTGATAGAGATTTTAAATTCACACCTCAGTGGGACATCTTTTGGGAAAAGTCCATCCTTTGAAATGATTTAATGGCCCTATCCTATCGCCACAGTTTAAACTCTGATCTTCCTCCAAGATAGTGGTTAATTAGACCAAAAGTTTTATTGGATGCATTCTAAATTTTGTATACTGAATGTGGGAGGATGGGGCAGGAGTCTCAAGTAAATTTTCTGAATGAATTGAATCATTTTCTACTGACCAGTCAAACATATGATCAAAATATGTATATATATTTATTAATCTTTACATATACCTTGACACTTTTTTGGCCAGACTCGGAAACACTGCAAATCCACTTACGTCAATTGCGTATCCTATATTTTCAATGGGACTTGAATAGCGCCGGTATTATGAGTCTGACCAAAAGTGAGCGGTAGACCCTCTCCTGTCAAGCCTGGTACCGCATTTAAAGTCAGTAGTTAAGAGTTTTATACTACAACGCCATAGCATAAAACTCTTAACTAAAGTACTAAAAAGTACACTAACAACCATAAACTACTTATTAACCCCTAAACCGAGGCCCTCCCACATTGCAAACACTAAAATAATTTTTTTAACCCCTAATCTGCTGAACCAGACATTGCCGCCACTATAAAAATATATTAACCCCTAAACCGCCGCGCTCCCGCATTACAAACACTATTTAAATATTATTAACCCCTAATCTGCCGGCCCTAACATCGCCGACACCTACCTACATTTATTAACCCCTAATATGCCGCCCCCAACGTCGCCGCCACTATAATAAAGTTATTAACCCCTAAACCTAAGTCTAACCCTAATCCTAACCACACCTAACAAATATAATTTAAATAAATCTAAATAAAATTACTACAATTAACTAAATAATTCCTATTTAAAACTAAATACTTACCTATAAAATAAACCCTAAGCTAGCTACAATATAACTAATAGTTACATTGTAGCTAGCTTAGGGTTTATTTTTATTTTACAGGAAACTTTGTATTTATTTTAACTAGGTACAATAGTTATTAAATAGTTATTAACTATTTAATTACTACCTAGTTAAAATAAAGACAAATTTACCTGTAAAATAAAACCTAACCTAAGTTACAATTACACCTAACACTACACTACAATTAAATTAATTACCTAAATTAAATACAATTAATTACAATTAAATAAAATTATCTAAAGTACAAAAACAAACAAACACTAAATTACAGAAAATAATAAACAAATTACAAGATTTTTAAACTAATTATACCTAATCTAATCCCCCTAACAAAATAAAAAAGCTCCCCCCAAAATAAAAAAACTCCTACCCTAAATTACAAATAGCCCTCAAAAGGGCCTTTTGGCGGGGCATTGCCCCAAAGTAATCAGCTCTTATACCTGAAAAAAAATTACAATCCCCCCCCCAACATTAAAACCCACCACCCACACAACCAACCCTACTCTAAAACCCACCCAATCTCCCCTTAAAAAAACCTAACACTAACCCTGAAGTCCTCAACAAAGCCGGGAGAAGTCTTCATCCAAGCCGGGCGAAGTGGTCCTCCAGACGGGCAGAAGTCTTCATCCAGACAGCATCTTCTATCTTCATCCATCCGGCACGGAGCGGGTCCATCTTTAAGACATCCGACGCGGAGCATTCTCTTCTTCTGATGGCTAAACACAGAATGAAGGTTCCTTTAAATGACGTCATCCAAGATGGCATCCCTTCAATTCCGATTGACTGATAGAATAAGATAGAAAAATCCTATTGACTGATGCAATCAGCCAATAGGATTGAAGTTCAATTCTATTGGCTGATCCAATCAGCCAATAGGATTGAGCTGGCATTCTATTGGCTGTTCCAATCAGCCAATAGAATGCCAATTCAATCCTATTGGCTGATTGCATCAGCCATTAGGATTTTTAATACCTTAATTCTGATTGGCTGATAGAATTCTATCAGCCAATAGGAATTGAAGGGACGCCATCTTGGATGACGTCATTTAAAGGAACCTTCATTCTGTGTTAAGCCATCGGAAGAAGAGGATGATCCGCGTTGGATGTCTTGAAGATGGACCCGCTCCGAGCCGGATGGATGAAGATAGAAGATGCCGTCTGGATGAAGACATCTGCCCGTCTGGAGGACCACTTCACCCTGGCTTGGATGAAGACTTCTCCCGGCTTCATTGAGGACTTCGGCCCAGTTGGGTGAAGACGTCTCCCGGTAAGGTGATCTTCAGGGGGTTAGTGTTAGGCTTTTTTAAGAGGGGAGTTGGTTGGTTTTAGAGTAGGGTTGGTTGTGTGGGTGGTGGGTTTTAATGTTGGTGGGGGAATTGTAATTTTTTTTCAGGTAAAAGAGCTGATTACTTTGGGGCAATGCTGTGCAAAAGGCCCTTTTAAGGGCTATTTGTAATTTAGGGTAGGGTTTTTTATTTTGGGGGGCTTTTTTATTTTGTTAGGGGGATTAGATTAGGTGTAATTAGTTTAAAAATCTTGTAATTTATTTATTATTTTCTGTAATTTAGTGGGGGGGTTTTGAACTTTAGATAATTTTATTTAATTGTAATTAATTGTATTTAATTTAGGTAATTAATTTAATTGTAGTGTAGTGTTAGGTATAATTGTAACTTAGGTTAGGTTTTATTTTACAGGTAAATTTGTCTTTATTTTAACTAGGTAGTTATTAAATAGTTAATAACTATTTAATAACTATTGTACCTAGTTAAAATAAATACAAAGTTGCCTGTAAAATAAAAATAAACCCTAAGCTACCTACATTGTAACTATTAGTTATATTGTAGCTATCTTAGGGTTTATTTTATAGGTAAGTATTTAGTTTTAAATAGGAATTATTTAGTTAATTGTAGTAATTTTATTTAAATGTATTTAAATTATATTTAAGTTAGGGGGGTTAGGGTTAGGGTTAGACTTAGGTTTAGGGGTTAATAACTTTATTATAGTGGTGGCGACGTTGGTGGCGGCAGATTAGGGGTTAATAAATGTAGTTAGGTTGCGGCAACATTGGGGGCGGCAGATTAGGGGTTAATAAATATAATGTAGGTGTCGGCGATGTTGGGGGCAGCAGATTAGGGGTTCATATATATAATGTAGGTAGCGGAGGTGTCCGGAGCGGCAGATTAGGGGTTAATAATATAATGTAGGTGTCGGCGATGTTGGGGGCAGAAGATTAGGGGTGTTTAGACTCGGGGTTCATGTTAGGGTGTTAGGTGTAGACATAACTTTTATTTCCCCATAGGAATCAATAGGGCTGCGTTAGGAGCTAAACGCTGCTTTTTTGCAGGTGTTAGGTTTTTTTTCAGCCGGCTCTCCCCCATTGATTCCTATGAGGAAATCGTGCACAAGCACGTTTTACCAGCTCACCGCTAACGTAAGCAGCGCTAGTATTGAGGAGAGATGTGGTGCAAAATTTTGCTCTACGCTCACTTTTTTGCGGTTAACGCCGGGTTTGTAAATACCCGTAATACCAGCACTGTCTGTAAGTGAACGGTGAGCATAAACTGCTCATTAGCACCGCATGGCTCAAAATGAAAAACTCGTAATCTAGCCGTAACTCATTTAGATATCTCTGAATTCAAATAGCAGCTGATATAGATTAAATGATATTTGTGAAATGTTTCCCCTATAATGGTAAAAATAAAGGAAGATCTTCAAAAGTGGACTAAGTTACCCCTTTCTCTATCCGGTAGAGTGAGCTTGTTCAAAATGATAAAAATGTTTCACCTAGAATATTCCTTTTATATTGAAGAAAAAGGACTTGCATATTATGCATGTAAGTTTAGTAAAACGTTTATGGGCTAATAAAAAAACAAGGATAGAGATTAAAAAATTATATTTACCTAAACATTTTGCGGGTTTGGGCCTTCCTAACCTTGAGCTTTATAATTGAATTAACCTGGCCAAAATAGCAGTTGAATGGTTTGAGGGCGTTTCCTACTTTTCGGTACTAGATTAATAGAAAAGAAATAGTAAAACCTTTTTTTTTTTTTTTACAGACAATAGCTCATATTAAACTTTGTCAAATACTTGTAGAAATTAAAAAATAAAGACTATGTATACTCCAATTTGTACTTGGCAGAACGTCTGCAAAATGTTAAATACAGGATCTCTAGGTATCTAATATTCACCTAGATTACAAGGTTTGCGTTGCGGCTTGTAACGCTAAAACAATTGCATTTTCAGTGTTAAAACAGCACTGCAGCTATTACAAGTTTTGTCGGTATAGGTGTACCGCACACCCTTTAGCCTATACCGCAACGTCAGTCCCGCTCATGTAAAAATTATGTTTTTTTCATGGGATTCCCATAGTGCCGGTATTATGAGTTTTGTGCTACGGCGAAAAAGTGACGGTGACAGCTTAAAACTACAAAATCTGTACCGCCATCTAAAGTCAGTAGTTATGACTTTTACGCTACAAAGCTTTAACATAAAACTAAAGTGTTACAAAGTACACTAACACCCATGAACTACCTATTAACCCCTAAACCAAGGCCCTCCCGCATCGCAAACACTATAATAAATTTATTAATCCCTAATCTGCTGCTCCCGACATTGCCGCCACTGAAAATTTTTATTAACCCCTATTCTGCCGCTCCCCGACATCGTCACCACTACACTAAAGTTGTTAACCCTTAAACCGCCGCCCACCTGCATCAAAAACACTATTTAAATATTATTACCCCCAATTGCCATCCGCCCCCACACCGCTGCTATAATAAACCTATTAACCCCTAAACCACAAGCCCCCCACAATGAAATATACTAAAATAAACTATTAACCCCTAAACTGAAAGCCCCCATAACTAAATAAACTTATTTAAACTAGTAACCCCTAAACCTAACGACCACCTAGTTTTATATTAAAATCACAATTTCCCTATCTTAAATTAAATTAAAACTTACCTGTGAAATAAAAAAAATTTTTTTAAACTAACAAACTATTATAATTATTAAACTAAAATTAAACTAACTACCAATTAAATAAAACTAAACTACCAATAAAAAAATCCTAACTACTCTAAAAATTGCAAAAAGTATCTAATTACAAAAAATAAAAACTAACTAAATTGCGGAAAAAACCCACTAAATTATGAAAAATAACAAACAAATTATAAAAAATAAAATATTACACCTAATTTAATAGCCCTATAAAAATAAAAAAGCCAACCCAAAATTAAATCCCTCCTAGCCTACAATAAACTATCAATGGCCCTTAAAAGGGCCTTTTGTGGGGCATTGCCCCAAAGATATCAGCTCTTTTACCTGTAAAAAAATACAAACACCCCCCCAACAGTAAAAACCACCACCCAACCAACACCCCTAAATAAAAAAAACTATCTAAAATAACCTAAGCTACCATTGCCCTGAAAAGGGCATTTGTATGGGCATTGCCCTTAAAAGGGCATTTAGCTCTTTTATTGCCAGACCCTAAACTTAAAAAAAAAAAAAAAAACATCCAAAAAACTCTTAAAAAAACCCCTAACAATAACCCCCGATGATCCACTTATAGTTGTTGAGGTCCCGCTTGAAGGATCCATCCATGCGGCAAGAAGTCTTCATCCAGGCTGCCTCTTCGATCTCCATCCAGCCGGCGCGGAGCGGTCCATCCTGAAGACATCCGGCACGGAGCATCCTCTTCATACGTCACCGCCGTACACTGAATCTTCAATGAAAGGGACGCGATTCAAGATGGCATCCCTTACATTCCTATTGGCTGAAAAATTTGAATCAGCCAATAGGAATTAGGGCTGCTAAAATCCTATTGGCTATTCAAATAAGCCAATAGGATTTAAACACCTTTCATTCTATTGGCTAACTCAAATTAGCCAAAAAAAATGAGAACTGCTTAAATCTTATTGGCTGATTTGAGTAGCCAATAGGATTTTAGCAGCCCTAATTCCTATTGGCTGATTTAATTTTTTCAGTTAATACAATCTTACATTTACTCTTTCCCTGAGTAAACGCCCGGAAGAAGCCTTTCAAAAGATGAAAAGTACGTTTGCAAGTTCTCTACACCGACAAGGACAAGGATATACTCTTCATTATCTGGCTTAGCTGAGGCTTTTCACTTCAAGGTGTTGTATATTACTGCAGATATTTTGCCTGGTGTGAGAGAAGGCGTTGAGCTATATTACCTGACATCTCTGCAGCTTTGTTTAGCATGGGTGACTCTGCTGCTGACTGTATGTGAGGTCGGATTGGTTGAGATTGATTAACTACCGACCGCGTCAGAGGAATCATTCACTCCCCTAGGGCTGACAAGTAAAAAATTGATTGCTGAATTTGAGACCGCTACATGAGAGCTTTAAACCACTCTATGTGGATGTACTCTGTCTGTATAACCCATAAGGATTCATCGTCAGTTCACATTAACATAGGAGGACTATGATCTGACTCTCTAATTCGAAGATTACTTTTTGCATTCCGTGTCTGCTATTACACGTTAAGTAGCCCTTTTGTTGAGCCTGAGCCTCTGGGATATTTAGTTAGCAGGTTTTTTGTATAACACTTCTCCCCTTTATATATATTTCCCAAGGTGTTTTATTTATGCACAGAATATATTAGATGACTAATTAATTAATTATCATGATCTAATTAGAGTGTTTTGTGTTCACTTTTATAGAGGATATGACTCCTTAAGTGATTAAAACAGGTTGAATATTTGATGAGAGTGCTGTTGTGAGATCTCTTTTTTCTTCCTTGACTGGTTCATTACCTAGCATATTAACCTTACAACAGCATATGCTTACCCAATTCCTGAAAGTCTAGCAGGCTACCTGATACCTGTGTATGATCACCTGGTTCCTGATAGTCCAGCAGACTACCTGATACCTGTGTATGCTCACCTGGTTCCTGAAGCTGTACATATCTGGTATCATGTGACAGTCTTGCCAACTGAACCAACTAGGTATCTTGTGACTACTGAGAAACCTGTGTCTACCATAACAGTGACAGCCTTCTTTAAATCAGCAGTTCCTTCTGTAGCTATCTGGTATCCTGTGACATTCTCACCAACAGTACCCACTGGGTATTCTGTGCCTGCTGAGAAGCCTGCTGAAAGGTAATGCTGGGATCAGGGTTATGGCAAGGGTTAGTGCATGGAATAGAGGTAATTCTGGGATCAGAGTTAAGGCTCGGTTTAGTGCATGGATTAGAGGTAATGCTGGGATCAGGGTTAAGGCTAGGGTTAGTACATAGATCAGAGGTAATACTTTGATCAGGGTTATGGCTAGGGTTAGTACACAGATTAGAGGTAATGCTGGGATCAGGGTTATGGCTAGGGTTAGTACATGGAATAGAGGTCATACTGGGATCAGGATTAATGCTACGGTTAAGACATGGATTAGAGCTAATGCTGAGATCAGGTTTAGGTCTAGGGTTAGTACATAGATTAGATGTAATGCTGGGATCAGGGTTATGGCGAGGGTTAGTGCATAGATTAGAGGTAATGCTGGGATCAGGGTTAAGTCTAGGGTTAGTACATGGATTAGATGTAATGCTGGGATCAGGGTTAAGGCTAGGGTTAGTACATGGATTAGATGTAATGCTGAGATCAGGGTTAAGGCTAGGGTTAGTGCATTGATTAGAGGTAATGTTGGGATCAGGGTTAAGGCTAGGGTTAGTACATAGATCAGAGGTAATGCTTGGATCAGGGTTATGGCTAGGGTTAGTACACAGATTAGAGGTAATGATTGGATCAGGGTTAAGGCTTGGGTTTGTGCATGGATTAGAGTTAATGCTGGGATCAGGGTTATGGCTAGGGTTAGTACATGGATTAGAGGTAATACTGAGATCAGTGTTAAGACTAGGGTTAAGACATGGAATAGGGGTAATGCAGTGATCATGGTTAAGGCTAGGGTTAGTACATAGATCAGAGGTATTGCTTGGATCAGGTTTATGGCTAGGGTAAGGGTTAGTAGTTTTAGTACATGGAATAGAGGTAATACTGGGATAAGGGTTAAGGCTATGGTTAAGACATGGATTAGAGCTAATGCTGAGATCAGGTTTAGGTCTAGGGTTAGTACATAGATTAGAGGTAATGCTGGGATCAGGATTAAGTCTAGGGTTAGTGCATAGATTAGAGGTAATGCTGGGATCAGGGTTAAGTCTAGGGTTTGTACATAGATTAGAGGTAATGCTGGGATCAGGGTTATGGCTAGGGTTAGTGCATAGATTAGAGGTAATGTTGGGATCAGGATTAAGGCTAGGGTTAGTACATATATTAGAGGCAATGTTGGGATCAGTGATAAGGCTAGGGTTTGCGCATGGATTAGAATTAATTCTGGAATCGGGTTAAGGATTGGGTTAGTACATAGATTAGAGGTAATGCTGTGATTAGGGTTATGGCTTGGTTTATTATATAGATTAGAGTCAATGCTGTGATTAGGGTTATGGCTAGGGTTAGTACATAGATTAGAGGTAATGCTGGGATCAGGGTTGTGGCTAGGGTTAGTACATAGATTAGAGGTAACGTTGGGATCAGGGTTAAGGCTAGGGTTACTACTTAGATTAGAGGTAACGTTGGGATCAGGGTTAAGGCTAGTGTTAGTACATAGATTAGAGGCAATGCTGGGATCAGGGTTAAGGAAAGGGTTAGTACATAGATTAGAGATAATTCTGGGATCAGGGTTATGGCTAGGATTAGTAGACAGATTATAGTTAATGCTGGAATTAGGGCTAGGCTAGGTTTAGTACATTGATTAAATATAATGCTTGGATCACGGTTATGGCTAGGGTTAGTACATGGATAAGAGTTAATACTGGGATCAGGTTTATGGCTAGGGTTAGTACAAAGATTAGAGGTAATGTTTTAAACAGGGTTATGGCTAGGGCTAGTACATGGAGTAGAGGTAATGATGGGATCAGGGTTAAGGCTAGGGTTAGTACACGAATTAGAGGTAATGCTGGGATCAGGGTTAAGGCTAAATTTAGTGCGTAGATTAGAGGTAATGCTGGGATCAGGGTTGTGGCTATGATTAGTACATAGATTAGAAGTAATGCTGGGATCAGGGTTATAGCTAGGGTTAGTTCATGGATTAGAGGTAATGCTGGGATTAGAGTTATGGCTAGGGTTAGTACATGGATTAGAGGTCATGCTGGGAATAGGGTTATGGCTAGGGTTAGTACATGGATTAGAGGTAATGCTGGGATCAGTGTTAAGGCTAGGGTTAGTACATGGATTAGAGGTAATGCTGGGATCAGGGTTATGACTAGGGTTAGTGCCTGGATTAGAGGTAATGCTGGGATCATGGTTAAGGCTAGGGTTAGTGCATGGATTAGAGGTCATGATGGGAATAGGGTTATGGCTAGGGTTAATACATGGATTAGAGATAATGCTGAGATCAGTGTTAAGGCTAGGGTTAGTACATGGATTAGAGGTAATGCTGGGATCAGGGTTATGGCTAGGGTTAGTACATGGATTAGAGGTAATGCTGGGATCAGTATTAAGGCTAGGGTTAGTAAATGGATTAGAGCTAATGCTGGGATCAGGGTTATGGCTAGGGTTAGTGCATGGAATACAGGTAATACTTGGATTAGGGTTATGTAATGCTCGTGGGATACTCCTCTATCAGACCAAACTCGGCCAGTAGTCTTGTTATACCGGTATTGAGCCGGAATGATAGGGAATATCCCAAAGCAGAGAAAGTTAGTGAGATGAGAAAGCCGGCACTCACCACAGGCAGGACAGTCCCCAGTGGCAACAGCAGAGCAGTCCTAGGGCACACCACTAGAACGGTCAGGCAGGTAGGGTTTGGCAACCGTAAAGCAGTCCAAGGATAAACCACTAGAATGATCAGGCAGGCAGGGTTTGGCAACAGCAAAGCAGTCAGCAGACTAAGGGTTAAGGCAGGTAGAGTTGTCAGACAGGCAGGTTCATCAACATTAATCAATCCAGCAGATTAAGGGTTAAGGCAGGTAGTGTAGTCAGACAGGCAGGTTCAGCAACAGTAATCAATAATATTGAACGATCTGCCACGGAGTAACCATTCCAATGTATTAGATACTGTAGTTGTCTGCATCTGTATTCGCGGTCACCATGGATCAAGAGCGGAGGAGGAGGAGCTTGGAGCCGGGTATATCTATTCTTGATGTAAGGTTTAAGTAGAGAGATGTGGAAGACTGTATGTATGCGTAGGGTTTTTGGCAAGGCCACTTTGTAGGCAACAGGAGACAGTCTTTTCAGGACCTTGTAAGGACAAATAAACCTATGCCCAATTTGTGACAGGGTTGACGTAGACGAATATGTTGAGTAGAGATACAAACCCGTTCATCCACTGGAATGGCACGTACAGAAGCCCTATGACGATCAGCAAACTTCTAATATCTAGAGACAGCTGAACGCAGCTAAGAGTGAATACGTTGCCAATGAGTGGTGAGTTCAATGATGTGTCGGTCTGCGGCAGGGAGCCCAGTGGACTGAGCTGAAAGAGGGATGACACAATGTTAATACCCTGCTGTGTCTTGAAACAGAGAACATCGAAGAGAAGAGTGCCAATGAGTGTTTCTTGCCAGCTCAGCTAAGGGTAGCAACTGAGACCAGTTGGTATGGTGAGCGTTGACAAAGGCTCTAAGGTAGGCTTCAAGATCTTGGTTTGCTCTCTCAGTTAATCCATTGGTCTGAGGATGGTAGCCAGACGACAAGGAAACAGTCGGCTAGATTTGGAGTTTTGTCGGTAACGACCCGAAAAACTAACGCCGGCTTTTTTCTGGCCGCACCATATAAATAACTCTGGTATTGAGAGTCCACAGAATGGCTGCGTTAGGCTCCAAAAAAGGAGCGTAGAGCATTTTTAACGCAGCTTCAACTCTCGATACCAGAGTTGCTTACGCAAGCGGCCAGCCTCAAAAACGTGCTCGTGCACGATTCTCCCATAGGAAATAATGGGGCTGTTTGAGCTTAAAAAAAACCTAACACCTGCAAAAAAGCTGCGTTCAGCTCCTAACGCAGCCTAATTGTTTGCTATGCGGTAACCCTTCCTACGTCTGCACTTAACACTCTAACATGTACCCCGAGTCTAAACACCCCTAACCTTACACTTATTAACCCCTAATCTGCCGCCCCCGCTATCGCTGACCCCTGCATATTATTATTAACCCCTAATCTGCTGCTCCGTAAACCGCTGCTACTTACATTATCCCTATGTACCCCTAATCTGCTTCCCTAACATCGCCGACCCCTATATTATATTTATTAACCCCTAATCTGCCCCCCACAACGTCGCCTCCACCTGCCTACACTTATTAACCCCTAATCTGCCGAGCGGACCTGAGCGCTACTATAATAAAGTTATTAACCCCTAATCCACCTCACTAACCCTATAATAAATAGTATTAACCCCTAATCTGCCCTCCCTTACATCGCCAACACCTAACTTCAATTATTAACCCCTAATCTGCCGACCGGAGCTCACCGCTATTCTAATAAATGGATTAACCCCTAAAGCTAAGTCTAACCCTAACACTAACACCCCCCTAAATTAAATATAATTTTAATCTAACGAAATTAATTAACTCTTATTAAATAAATTATTCCTATTTAAAGCTAAATACTTACCTGTAAAATAAACCCTAATATAGCTACAATATAAATTATAATTACATTGTAGCTATTTTAGGATTAATATTTATTTTACAGGCAACTTTGTAATTATTTTAACCAGGTACAATAGCTATTAAATAGTTAAGAACTATTTAATAGTTACCTAGTTAAAATAATTACAAAATTACCTGTAAAATAAATCCTAACCTAAGTTACAATTAAACCTAACACTATACTATCATTAAATTAATTAAATAAAATACCTACAATTACCTACAATTAAACCTAACACTACACTATCAATACATTAATTAAATACAATATCTACAAATAACTACAATGAAATAAACTAACTAAAGTACAAAAAATAAAAAAGAACTAAGTTACAAAAAATAAAAAAATATCTACAAACATAAGAAAAATATTACAACAATTTTAAACTAATTACACCTACTCTAAGCCCCTAATAAAACAACAAAGCCCCCCAAAATAAAAAATGCCCTACCCTATTCTAAATTACTAAAGTTAAAAGCTCTTTTACCTTACCAGTCCTGAACAGGGCCCTTTGCGGGGCATGCCCCAAGAAGTTCAGCTCTTTTGCCTGTAAAAAAAAACATACAATACCCCCCCCCAACATTACAACCCACCACCCACATACCCCTAATCAAAACCAACCCCCCCTTAAATAAACCTAACACTAAGCCCCTGAAGATCATCCTTCCTTGTCTTCACCTCACCAGGTATCACCGATCCGTCCTGGCTCCAAAATCTTCATCCAACCCAAGCGGGGGTTGGCGATCCATCATCCGGTGGCTGAAGAGGTCCAGAAGAGGCTCCAAAGTCTTCATCCTATCCGGGAAGAAGAGGCAATCCGGACCGGCAACCATCTTGATCCAAGCGGCATCTTCTATCTTCATCCGATGACGACCGGCTCCATCCTGAAGACCTCCACCGCGGACCCACCTTCTTCCGGCGACGTCCAACTGAAGAATGACGGTTCCTTTAAGGGACGTCATCCAAGATGGCGTCCCTCGAATTCCGATTGGCTGATAGGATTCTATCAGCCAATCGGAATTAAGGTAGGAATATTCTGATTGGCTGATGGAATCAGCCAATCAGAATCAAGTTCAATCCGATTGGCTGATCCAATCAGCCAATCAGATTGAGCTCGCATTCTATTGGCTGTTCCGATCAGCCAATAGAATGCAAGCTCAATCTGATTGGCTGATTGGATCAGCCAATCGGATTGAACTTGATTCTGATTGGCTGATTCCATCAGCCAATCAGAATATTCCTACCTTAATTCCGATTGGCTGATAGAATCCTATCAGCCAATCGGAATTCGAGGGACGCCATCTTGGATGACGTCCCTTAAAGGAACCGTCATTCTTCAGTTGGACGTCACCGGAAGAAGATGGGTCCGCGGTGGAGGTCTTCAGGATGGAGCCGGTCGTCATTGGATGAAGATAGAAGATGCCGCTTGGATCAAGATGGTTGCCGGTCCGGATCGCCTCTTCTTCCCGGATAGGATGAAGACTTTGGAGCCTCTTCTGGACCTCTTCAGCCACCGGATGATGGATTGCCAACCCCCGCTTGGGTTGGATGAAGATTTTGGAGCCAGGACGGATCGGTGATACCTGGTGAGGTGAAGACAAGGTAGGATGATCTTCAGGGGCTTAGTGTTAGGTTTATTTAAGGGGGGTTTGGGTTAGATTAGGGGTATGTGGGTGGTGGGTTGTAATGTTGGGGGGGGGTATTGTATGTTTTTCTTTACAGGCAAAGGGCCCTGTTTAGGGCTGGTAAGGTAAAAGAGCTTTTAACTTTAGTAATTTAGAATAGGTCAGGGCATTTTTTATTTTGGGGGGCTTTGTTGTTTTATTAGGGGGCTTAGAGTAGGTGTAATTAGTTTAAAATTGTTGTAATATTTTTCTTATGTTTGTAGATATTTTTTTATTTTTTGTAACTTAGTTCTTTTTTAATTTTTGTACTTTAGTTAGTTTATTTCATTGTAGTTATTTGTAGATATTGTATTTAATTAATGTATTGATAGTGTAGTGCTAGGTTTAATTGTAGGTGATTGTAGGTATTTTATTTAATTAATTTAATGATAGTATAGTGTTAGGTTTAATTGTAACTTAGGTTAGGATTTATTTTACAGGTAATTTTGTAATTATTTTAACTAGGTAACTATTAAATAGTTCTTAACTATTTAATAGCTATTGTACCTGGTTAAAATAATTACAAAGTTGCCTGTAAAATAAATATTTATCCTAAAATAGCTACAATGTAATTATAATTTATATTGTAGCTATATTAGGGTTTATTTTACAGGTAAGTATTTAGCTTTAAATAGGAATAATTTATTTAATAAGAGTTAATTAATTTCTTTAGATTAAAATTATATTTAATTTAGGGGGGTGTTAGTGTTAGGGTTAGACTTAGCTTTAGGGGTTAAATCATTTATTAGAATAGCGGTGAGCTCCGGTCGGCAAATTAGGGGTTAATAATTGAAGTTAGGTGTCGGCGATGTTAGGGAGGGCAGATTAGGGGTTAATACTATTTATTATAGGGTTAGTGAGGCGGATTAGGGGTTAATAACTTTATTATAGTAGCGCTCAGGTCCGCTCGGCAGATTAGGGGTTAATAAGTGTAGGCAGGTGGAGGCGACGTTGAGGGGGGCAGATTAGGGGTTAATAAATATAATATAGGGGTCGGCGGTGTTAGGGGCAGCAGATTAGGGGTACATAAGGATAACGTAGGTGGCGGCGCTTTGCGGTCAGCAGATTAGGGGTTAATAAATGTAGGCAGATGGAGACGACGTTGAGGGGGGCAGATTAGGGGTTAATAAATATAATACAGGGGTTGGCGGTGTTAGGGGAAGCAGATTAGGGGTACATAAGGATAACGTAGGTGGCGGTCGGCCGATTAGGGGTTAAAAAAATTTATTCGAGTGTCGGCGATGTGGGGGGACCTCGGTTTAAGGGTACATAGGTAGTTTATGGGTGTTAGTGTACTTTAGAGTACAGTAGTTAAGAGCTTTAGAAACCGGCGTTAGCCCAGAAAGCTCTTAACTACTGACTTTTTTCCTGCGGCTGGAGTTTTATCGTTAGATGTCTAACGCTCACTTCAGAAATGACTCTAAATACCGGAGTTAGAAAGATCCCATTGAAAAGATAGGATACGCAATTGACGTAAGGGGATCTGCGGTATGGAAAAGTCGCGGCTGAAAAGTGAGCGTTAGACCCTATTTTGAGTGACTCCAAATACCGGCGGTAGCCTAAAACCAGCGTTAGGAGCCTCTAACGCTGGTTTTCACGGTTAACGCCAAACTCCAAATCTAGGTCAGTGGTTCTAATTAATTTACAAAAGGCTCTCCAGAAGGCAGAGATGAACTGTGGACCTCTGTCGGAAACAATATTCACAGGAATGCCATGAAGTTGTACCACATGCTTAGAGATATACAACTGCACCTCACTGACGAGGCCCATAGGAGGCCGAAACGATCGTCTGGGGTTGTTGCTTCCCTTGTTCAGAGAAGAATAGCCTGGTATTTTGGCGCTGGACTGTCATTGGGCAGGTTCAGACTGATATGCTTCAGGCTATTTTTTTCTCTGTGAAGGGGCATAGTGTGCAAAAAGAACATGCACCCTGAGGAGTTACAATAAAAATGAACATGCATGGAAGTTATTCCAGCTTCTGTTCTATCTCATAGAGTGCTGTTCTCTCTCTTTCGATTTTCAAGATCCTGGTTTGCTCTCTCAGTTAGTCCATTGGTCTGAGGATGGTAGCCAGATGACAAGGAAACAGTGGTTCCAATTAACTTACAAAAGGCTTTCCAGTAGGCAGAGATGAACTGTGGACCTCTGTCAGAAACAATATTCACAGGAATGTCATGAAGTCTTGAGCAGAAGGCAGTTTGGTTAGGGGTACGAAGTGAGCCAGTCTGGAAAAGCGGTCCACCACAACCGAGATAACTGTATGGTGGTCGGAAGAAGGAAGGTCCACAATGAAGTCCATTGTTATATGTGTCCATCGTTGTATGGGAATGGACAATGGTTGGAGCAAGCCAGGAGGCAAGGTTCGGGGAGTTTTGTTGGTAGTACAAGTTGTGCAGGCTTTCACATAATCCTGAGCAACAGACTTCCTAGTAGGCCACCAAACATGTTGGGAAAGACACTTGAAAGTCCTAGTCGAACCAGGATGTCCTGAGAGTTTGCTATCATGAGCCCAGGCTAGCACAGGGATACATAGGTTCAGAGGTACAAAAAGGATATCGGAGGCCATGGGGGCACCAGGAGGTTTACTATACTGATCACGTTGCAATCTTTGCAGAAGGGTGGTATTGAGTTTGGCAATAACACAGGAGGGGGGTATGATGTGTTCAATAGGAGCTTCTGAGGAATCCCTTGAGTGAGGGAACTGACGGGAAAGGGCATCCGCCTTCTTGTTCTTGGTCCCAGGAAGATAAGAGACCACAAAGTTAAAATGGGAAAAGAACAAGACCCACCTGGCCTGTCGAGGATTGAGTCGATGAGCAGTCTCTAGGTAAGTCAGATTCATATAGTCAGAGAGAATCTGAATAGGGTTGGTAGTGCCCTCTAATCAATGATGCCATTCAGTCAAGGCCATCTTAATGGCTAAGAGTTCACGATTACCCACATCATAGTTCCTCTCAGCAGGAGTAAAGGATTTAGAGAAAAAGGCTACAGGGTGTGACTTGGAAGTCAAAAGGTCCCTTTGGGTAAGAACTGCTCCAGCCCCTATCTCGGACCTCTAAAGTGAACTGTAGGTCAGGATCAGGATGGCGGAGCACAGGAGCTGAACAGAAAGCCTTTTTCAGACAAGAGAAGGCATTCATGGCCTCAGGAGGCCAATGTTCACAGTCTTTGTTCCGTTTTGTCAATTCAGTGAGAGGAGCGACTGTTTGAGAAAAGTTATTTAAAAACTTGCGGTAATATTTGGAGAATACCAAAAACATCTGCAATTCTTTTAAAGAGGTAGGTTGTGGCCATTCTAGTACTGCGATAAGTTTAGCAGGATCCATGGCAAAACCCTCCTTTGAGATGACATAACCAAGGAACTTGATCTCCACTTGATCAAACTCACACTTTTCTAGCTTGGCTACCAAAGAATTATCTCTGAGATGAAGAAGCACCTGTCTCACGTGCCTATGATGCTCCTCTAAAGTGGAAGAGAAAACAAGGATGTCGTCCAGATAAACAATAACAGTGCGGTTGAGGAGGTCACAGAAGACATTGTTGAAAAAATGCCTGGAAGACTGCAGGGGCATTACACAGCCAAAAGGGCATTACAAGGTATTCATAATGCCCAGATCTTATGTTAAAGACGGTCTTCCATTTGTGGCCTAGAAAGATATGAATCAGATTGCATGCCCCACGTAAGTCCAGTTTGGTGAAGAAGCGAGCATCCTGAAATGAGTCATAAACTTTGGTGATCAATGGTACGGGATAGCGATTCTTGATGGTTATGTTGTTCAAGGCCCTGTAGTCAATGCAGGGTCTGAGCCCATCATCCTTCTTACTGAAGAAAAAGAAGCCTGCCCCAGCAGGAGAGGAGGTAGGGTGAATGAAACCTTTAGCTAGGTTCTCTTGGATGTACTACTCCATGGATTTGGTTTCAGCCTTGGAGAGTGGATAAGTCCTCCCTTTAGGAAGTGGGGCTCTGGGAAAGAGGTCTATCTTGCAATCATAAGGATGGTGGGGTGGCAGCACGTCGGCTGCTTTATTCTCAAACACATCCGCAAAGTCTGTGTATACTGAAGGAAGGTTTGAAGGAGTCTGTATACTGGCTATGGGAATACGGGGCAGAGGAATGACTTTAGCAAGGCAGGAGTGGAAACAGGAGATACCCCAGGAGGCCAGTTGTCCCTCATCCCAGTCAAACTGTGGATTGTGTACCCAAAGACAAGGAAGACCAAGGATGACAGGCTGTGCTAGGGAATGAATGACCTCAAACTGTAGCTGTTTAGTGTGGAGGACTCCCACAGTCAGGGTCAGGGGTGCTGACTCAAAATGGATCACACCCGAATCAAGGGGGTGCAATCCAGTGTAGTTATTTTTAGACAATGTCTTTTCTGCAGAAGAGGCAAACCAGCTTGAATCTTGAAACAGTGATTCAGGAAGTTTCCCACTGCCCCTGAATCAATGAAGGCTTGAGTATGGACAATATTCTGAAGGAAGGTAAGGGTTTCAAGTGCCAAGGTGCGGAACACGATGGCAAATTGTGCCACAGTTTTATTGCCCTGACAAAGATCCAGGAGAGAATATTCTGCAGCAGAGGTACGGCCAGAAGTCCCAAACACAGAAGGTAAAGCAGAAATTGACTCATCAGCATCATGCAGGAGTGTAGCGTTCTGTTCCAAAAGGGTAGAGACCCAGGCTAGGGCCTTGTCCTTTAGCAATGAAATGATAAAGGTGACCCTTTACTGATGAGACTGAAAGGTGTGAGGGTCATTGCGGAAGTGCAGCCTGAATTGGTTTAGAAAGCCCCTGCAATGGAGTAGTACCTTTATACTTGTCAGGCAAGGGTATCCGGGGTATACCTCCAGAAGCAGAGGAAGAAGTCACACTACTAGGAGTAGGGGCTGGTGGAGTAGCAACAGGAGTGGCATCCCTCACTGCAACTAGTAAGGAGAGTTGAGCGGTAATAGCCTCCAGCTTGGAATCCATATTCTGCAACTGTGTGGTATGGGTTTCAAACATCTGTCCCTGAAGATAAACAGCTTGTGCCACCTCATCAGGATGTATGGCCCAAGTATAATGTAATGCTCGTGGGATACTCCTCTATCAAAACTCGGCCAGTAGTCTTATTATTCCGACATCAAGCCAGAATGATAGGGAGTATCCCAGAGCAGAGAAAGTTAGTGAGATGAGGAAGGCGGCACTCACCACAGGCAGGACAGTCCCCAGCGGCAACAGCAGAGCAGGACTAGGGCACACCACACCACAAGAACGGTCAGGCAGGTAGGGTTTGGCAACAGTAAAGCAGTCCAAGGATAAACCACTAGAATGGTCAGGCAGGCAGGGTTTGGCAACAGCAAACAGCAGACTAAGGGCTAAGGCAGGTAGAGTAGTCAGGCAGGCAGGTTCAGCAACATTAATCAATCCAGCAGATTAAGGGTTAAGGCAGGTAGAGTAGTCAGACAGGCAGGTTCAGCAACAGTAATCAATCCAGCAGATTAAGGGTTAAGGCAGGTAGAGTAGTCAGACAGGCAGGTTCAGCAACAGTAATCAATAATAGGCAGCTAAAAAGAACGATCTGTCACACCCAGGAGCACACAAAGTAACACCTATACTTGGGCGGTGACAGATCGTCAGTGTAACATTTAAATAGGTGCATGATTCGCGCCACTGAGCTCCGACTGGCATCAGGAGCATGAGGCGATGACGTCAGCACCGCATGCATCCTGAGTCGACACTGCCCCTGGCAACGAGCAGGAATTGAGACGCTGCGCCCTTAGCAATGGCTAGAGCGGTGCAGCATGCGTGACAGGTTAAGGCTGAGGTTAGTACATGGATTAGGGGGGGTCAGGGTTATGGCTAGAGTTAGTACATGGAATAGAGATAGTGCTATGATTGAGGTTATGGTTAAGGTAAGAAATTATGGATTAGAGGTAATGCTGGGACTAGAGTTATCACTAAATTTAGGGTATAGGTTAGAACTTGGGTTAGGATCGGGGTTAGCGCTAGTGATGGAATTAGGGTTATCACTATGGTTAGGAATAGGGTTAGAACTAGTGATGGGATTAGTTCCATTACTATGGTTAGAGTAAGGGTAAGTGTTAATGATGGAATTAGGGTTATCGCTAGTGTTAGTAATAGGCTTAGTGTTAGTGATGGAATTTGGGTTATCGCTAGGGTTAGTAGTATTGATGGAATTAGGGTTATCGCTTGGGTTAGGGTAAGGATTACTGCCAGTACTATAGTTAGGGTTACAGACTGAGATTGTAGATATTGCTGGGATTAGGGTTATCACTAAGGTTAGGGTATTGTTTAAAAAAAGTGATGGAATTATGCCAGTACTATGGTTAGGGTAAAGGTTAGTGCTAGTGATGGAATTAGGGTTAGGGTAAGGGTTAGTGCTAGTGATGGAATTAGGGTTAGGGTAAGGGTTAGTACCAGTACTATGGTTAGGGTAAAGGTTAGTGCTAGTGATGGAATTAGGGTTAGGGTAAGGGTTAGTGCTAGTGATGGAATTAGGGTTAGGGTAAGGGTTAGTACCAGTACTATGGTTAGGGTTACAGACTGAGATTGAAATTATTACTAGAGGAAATTATTTTTTGTTGTGCCTTAGACATTATAGTATGGAATCTTTTCCACTAAGACCCCTGAGCTAAACAAAATGATCTTCCTTGAATACACATTTCCTTCTGTTTCACAAGTAGAATAAGTCATTGTGACAGTTACAGAGCATTGTTAGACAATGAAATTAAAAGATAAACACGTTGAAATAAAAATCCCCCATTTTATAATGATGTGAGCTGTTCTGCAAACAACACAGCCTCAAGAACAAGACAAAAGAGTTGCAAAAATATTGAAACTGTCAAATGAAAGTGTTGAATTAGCACAGCAGCCCAGTCGTACCCATCAGAGTGAAGTGTTTTATTCATGTGACCACGTATAGAACACATAGAAGACAGGGGGAATTGCTCTGCACTGCTGGGTCGCTGGCAACCCCTCTTTGTCATACGCTGCCAGCAACGTCATGAGGATTTCATGGCTGTATTATTTATAGCGCATATATCTGAGACATAGTGTTCTGAACGCAAGAAATATACAGCCACTGAAGCAAAAGAATTGTGTTTCTGGGCAGTTAATTCCCAACAATGCTGAAGAAAAAGGTTGATAACTAGAGCTGTTGAAGAGGGTTTTACATCAGATGAAAACACAGAGCTTCCCCCTTTATCTGCTGTCTGACCTTTTATCTTGTGTTAATAAGAATAGAACATAAAATATACAGCCAGTACCCTGAGATAGAGCCGGTATAATGCAGACACAGCTTACAGGTCACACAATAAACAGGAAGGAAACATCGGTACATAATGTGATGTGTAATACAAAGATACAAGACCTACATTACACAGTAGCTATTAGATATAAGACGTGCATTGGGTTTTGGATGAATGTAAAAACAAAAAAACAGCGCATGTGAGAAAAATGTAGTTGACTTATTTATTCATTAACGGCTAGATTTCGAGTTTTGCGGTACAGCTATACCGCTGAAAAATTGGCCATTGCGCGTGGAATGGCTAGGAATGCATATTACGAGTCGTGTCGGTATAGCTATGCCGCAAGCATTTTAGCCTGTAACGCAACGTCCATTCTGCACTCAAAAAAATGACCCTTGACTTTTGGATTTCCATAGCACCAGTATTACAGGTTGTGCGTTCCGGCTAAAATGCTTGCGTTACAGCCTATACCGACACGATCCATAGCGCCACCTGAGATAACTAAACTGTAACAAGGTACACTAACACCCATAAACTACCTATTAACCCCTAAATCGCCATGATCCCGCATCGGAAACACTTTAACACTTATTAACCCCTAATCTGACGCCCACCCACATCGCGACTATTAAATAAATGTATTAACTCCTAATCTGCCGCCCATCCACATCGCCAACACTATTTAAATATATTAACCCCTAAACTGCTGCCCCGACATCGCTGACACTATAATAAAGTTATTAACCCCTAAACCTCCGGCCTCCCACATCACTGCAACTAAATAAACCTAGTAACCCCTAAACCTCCATCATCCCACATCGCTGCAACTAAATAAACCTATTAACCTCTAATCTGCTGCCCCCCCACATCACAAAACACTAAATTAAACTATTAACCCCTAAACCCCTCCTTAACTTTAAATTAAAATTACAATATAACTATGTTTAAATAAATAAAAACGTACCTGTGAAATAAAAATAAACCTTACATTAAACTATAAATTAACCTAACATTACTAAAATAAAAAAAATAAACTATCAATTAAAAATCCTAAATTATTAAATTTTAAAAAAAAACTAATCCTACAAAAAAATATAAAATTTAACATTACAAAAAAAAATAAACACCAAGATTATGAAAAATAAAAAACACTAAGATCACAAAAAATAAAAAACGAAATTATAAAAAATAAAAGCAATTACACCTAATCTAATAGCACTATAAAAATAAAAAGACCCCCAAAATAAAAACACCCCCTAGCCTACAATAAACTAGCAATAGCCCTTAAAAGGACATTTTGTAGGGCATTGCCCTAAGTTAAACAGCTCTTTTACCTGTAAAAAAATACCCACCCCCCAACCAACCCCCCAAAATAAAAAAACTAACTCTAAAAAAACCTAAGCTACCCATTGCCCCATAAGGGGTATTTGTATTGACATTATAATGCCCTTATAAGGGCATTTAGCTCTTTTTCACTGCCCTTAAAAAGGGCATTCAACTCTTTTACAATTTGCCCAAAGCCCTAATCTGAAAAAATACATCCCAAAAAATAACAAAAATACCTTACACTGACCCCAGAATATCTACTCACGGTATCTTCATCCTGGCGGCGTGGAGAGGAACTATCCTGAGCGGCGATGACATCCTGTGTGGTGCATCCTCTTCATACGATCACTGCTGTACACTGAAGTTGAATCCAAGGTACTCGTTTCAAAATTGCGTATCTTGCATTCCTATTCAAATCAGTCAATAGGATGAGAGCTTCTGAAATCCTATTGGTTGTTCAAAACAGCCAATAGGATGAGAGCTACTGTAATACTATTGGCTGATTTGAACAGCCAATAGGATTTCAGAAGCTCTCATCCTATAGGTTGATTTGAATTTGAAGAATCAAATCAGCCAATAGGAATGAGAATTACGCCATTTTGAAACGGGTACCTTGCATTCAATTTTAGTGTATCGCGATGACCGCTGCTCCGTGCAGGATGTCATCGCCAGTCCAGGATTGCTTTGCGCCGCCAGGATGAAGATAAAAGATGCCTCCGCAATGGATGAAGATGTCGCAGCCTGGATGAAGACTTCTCACCGCCTCGATAGAGATGGATGTCCGGACTTAAGGAACCGTGAGTAGATATTCTGGGGTTAGTGTTAGGTCATTTTTTGGAGTGGGTTTTTTTCAGATTAGGGCTTTGGTCAAATTGTAAAAGAGCTGAATGCCCTTTTAAGAGCAGTGAAAAATAGCAAAAATGCACTATTAAGGGCAATGACCATACAAAAGCCTCTTTAGGGGCAATGGGTAGCTTAGTTTTTTTATTTTGGGGGTTGGTTGGGAGGTGGGTTTTACTGTTGGGGGACTTTGTATTTTTTACAGGTAAAAGAGCTGTTTAACTTAGGGCAATGCCCTACAAAAGGCTCTTTTAAGGGCTATTGGTAGTTTATTGTAGGCTAGGGGGTGTTTTTATTTTGGGGGGACCTTTTGATTTTTATAGGGCTATTAGATTAGGTGTAATTGTTTTTATTTTTGATAATTTCATTAAATATTTTTGTAAGCTTAGTGTTATTTATTTTTCGTAATTTAGTGTTTTTTATTTTTTGTAATTTTAGATTTTTAATTTTTTTTCGTAAAGTTAGGTTTTTTTTAAATTTGTAATTTCGATTTTTTTAATTGGTAGTTTTTTTTATTTTATTATTATAGTAATGTTAGGTTACTTTATAGTTTAAACTTAGGTTTATTTTTATTTCACAGGTAAGTTTCTATTTATTTAAATATAGTTATATTGTAATTTTAGTTTAAAGTTAGGGGGTGTTAGGTTTAGGAGTTAATAATTTAATTTAGTGTTTTGCAATGTGGTTTAGGGGTTAATAGGTTTATTTGGTGGTGGTGATGTGGGAGGCCGGAGGTTTAGGGGTTAATAGGTTTATTTAGTGGCGGCAATGTGGGAGGTTGGAGGTTTAGGGGTTAATAACTTTATTATAGTGTTGGCGATGTCAGGGAGTGGCAGTTTAGGGGTTAATATATTTAAATATTGTTGGCGATGTGGGTGGGTGGCAGATTAGGTGTTAATAGGTTTATTTAATAGTTGCAATGTGGGTGGGCAGCAGATTAGGGGTTAATACGTTTAAAATAGTTTTTACGATGCGGGAGGGTGGCGATTTTGGGGTTAATAAGTAGTTTATGGGTGTTACTATACTTTGTAACATTTTAGTTATGAGTTTTGTAAAACATTTTTGTTTTGCAAAATCCATAACTACTGCTCTCAGATGGCGGTATGGCTCGTGTCAGTATAGACTGTAATGCAAGCTTTTTAGCCTGAACGCACAACCTGTAATCCCGGCGCTATGGAAATCCCACATTCAAACGTCATTTTTTTGAGTGTGTAATGGAGGTTGCTTTACAGCTATACCAACATGACTATCAAATATGCGTTCCTGGCCATTCCAACGTAATGGCCATTTTTTTAGCATTAAAAGCCGTACCGCGCAGTAACGCCATAGACTTTAATGAAGGTTAATGTTTTTACCAACAGTTTCCAAACTTTACCACCTCAATGGTGCTATCACCCACAATAAGAAAGAGCCTTGCCCTCTGGAGGAGATCCGGTGTAAGTAAAAGCAAACAGCCAGATTACGAGTTTTGAGCGCTAAAGGGAAATTAACGAACATAACAAAAGCAGCGGTATTTAACCTCCCTATAGCGCTGCTATTACAAGTTTACAAAAAGCAGGCTTGTGCGGGCGATATGGTGGCGTTGAGCTCCATGCTTCACCCAAATACAAGCGCTGATCCGACGTGCTCGTGCACAATTTTCCCATAGACATCAATATGGAGAGCCGGCAAAAAAAAAGCCTAACATCTGCGATCAAGGAAACAAAAGCTTCGTAACGCAGCCCCATTGATGTCTATGGGGAAAGAAAAAGTTATGTTTAAACCTAACACCCTAACATAAACCTCGAGTCTAAACACCTCTAATCTGCTGCCCCTAACATCGCCGCCACCTACATAAAACTATTAACCACTAATCTGCCGCTCCCGATATCGCAGCCACCTAATCTGCCGCCCTTAACATCGCTGCCACCTACATTACAGTTATTAACCCCTAATCTGCCGCCCCCAATGTCGCCGCCACTATACTAAAGTTATTAACCCCTAAACCTCTGGCCTCCAACATCACTAACACTAAATAAGGCCTAGATTTGGAGTTTTTTCGGTAACGACCCGAAAAACTAACGCCGGCTTTTTTCTGGCCGCACCATAAAAATAACTCTGGTATCGAGAGTCCACATAAAGGCTGCGTTAGGCTCCAAAAAAGGAGCGTAGAGCATTTTTAACGCAGCTTCAACTCTCGATACCAGAGTTGCTTACGGACGCGGCCAGCCTCAAAAACGTGCTCGTGCACGATTCCCCCATAGGAAACAATGGGGCTGTTTGAGCTGAAAAAAAAACAAACACCTGCAAAAAAGCCGCGTTCAGCTCCTAACGCAGCCCCATTGTTTGCTATGCGGTAACCCTTCCTACGTCTGCACTTAACACTCTAACATGTACCCCGAGTCTAAACACCCCTAACCTTACACTTATTAACCCCTAATATGCCGCCCCCGCTATCGCTGACCCCTGCATATTATTATTAACCCCTAATCTGCCGCTCCGTAAACCGCCGCTACTTACATTATCCCTATGTACCCCTAATCAGCTGCCCCTAACACCGCCGACCCCTATATTATATTTATTAACCCCTAATCTGCCCCCCACAACGTCGCCTCCACCTGCCTACACTTATTAACCCCTAATCTGCCGACCGGACCTGAGCGCTAATATAATAAAGTTATTAACCCCTAATCCGCCTCACTAACCCTATAATAAATAGTATTAACCCCTAATCTGCCCTCCCTAACATCGCCGACACCTAACTTCAATTATTAACCCCTAATCTGCCGACCGAATCTCGCCGCTATTCTAATAAATGTATTAACCCCTAAAGCTAAGTCTAACCCTAATACTAACACCCCCCTAAGTTAAATATAATTTAAATCTAACAAAATTAATTAACTCTTATTATATAAATTATTCCTATTTAAAGCTAAATACTTACCTGTAAAATAAATCCTAATATAGCTACAATATAAATTATAATTATATTAGAGCTATTTTAGGATTTATATTTATTTTACAGGTAACTTTGTATTTATTTTAACCAGGTACAATAGCTATTAAATAGTTAAGAACTATTTAATAGCTAAAATAGTTAAAATAATTACAAATTTACCTGTAAAAGAAATCCTAACCTAAGTTACAAATAAACCTAACACTAGACTATCAATAAATTAATTAAATAAACTACCTACAATTACCTACAATTAACCTAACACTACACTATCAATAAATTAATTAAATACAATTGCTACAAATAAATACAATTAAATAAACTAGCTAAAGTACAAAAAATAAAAACGAACTAAGTTACAAAAAATAAAAAAATATTTACAAACATAAGAAAAATATTACAACAATTTTAAACTAATTACACCTACTCTAAGCCCCCTAATAAAATAACAAAGCCCCCCAAAATAAAAAAATGCCCTACCCTATTCTAAATTACTAAAGTTCAAAGCTCTTTTACCTTACCAGCCCTGAACAGGGCCCTTTGTGGGGCATGCCCCAAGAAATTCAGCTCTTTTGCCTGTAAAAAAAAACATACAATACCCCCCCCCAACATTACAACCCACCACCCACATACCCCTAATCTAACCCAAACCCCCCTTAAATAAACCTAACACTAAGCCCCTGAAGATCATCCTACCTTGTCTTCACCATACCAGGTTCACCGATCGGTCCAGAAGAGCTCCTCCGATGTCCTGATCCAAGCCCAAGCGGGGGGCTGAAGAGGTCCATGATCCGGCTGAAGTCTTCATCCAAGCGGGCCAGAAGAGGTCTTCCATCCGATTGAAGTCTTCATCCAAGCGGCATCCATCCGGAGCGAAGCGGCAGCATCCTGAAGACCTCCACCGCGGAACATCCATCCTGGCCGACGACTGAACGACGAATGACGGTTCCTTTAAATGACGTCATCCAAGATGGCGTCCCTTGAATTCCGATTGGCTGATAGGATTCTATCAGCCAATCGGAATTAAGGTAGGAATATTCTGATTGGCTGATGGAATCAGCCAATCAGAATCAAGTTCAATCCGATTGGCTGATCCAATCAGCCAATCAGATTGAGCTTGCATTCTATTGGCTGATCGGAACAGCCAATAGAATGCGAGCTCAATCTGATTGGCTGATCGGATCAGCCAATGGGATTGAACTTGATTCTGATTGGCTGATTCCATCAGCCAATCAGAATATTCCTACCTTAATTCCGATTGGCTGATAGAATCCTATCAGCCAATCGGAATTCGAGGAACGCCATCTTGGATGACGTCATTTAAAGGAACCGTCATTCGTCGTTCAGTCGTCGGCCAGGATGGATGTTCCGCGGTGGAGGTCTTCAGGATGCTGCCGCTTCACTCCGGATGGATGCCGCTTGGATGAAGACTTCAATCGGATGGAAGACCTCTTCTGGCCCGCTTGGATGAAGACTTCAGCCGGATCATGGACCTCTTCAGCCCCCCGCTTGGGCTTGGATCAGGACATCGGAGGAGCTCTTCTGGACCGATCGGTGAACCTGGTATGGTGAAGACAAGGTAGGATGATCTTCATGGGCTTAGTGTTAGGTTTATTTAAGGGGGGTTTGGGTTAGATTAGGGGTATGTGGGTGGTGGGTTGTAATGTTGGGGGGGGGTATTGTATGTTTTTTTTTACAGGCAAAAGAGCTGAATTTCTTGGGGCATGCCCCACAAAGGGCCCTGTTCAGGGCTGGTAAGGTAAAAGAGCTTTGAACTTAAGTAATTTAGAATAGGGTAGGGCATTTTTTTATTTTGGGGGGCTTTGTTATTTTATTAGGGGGCTTAGAGTAGGTGTAATTAGTTTAAAATTGTTGTAATATTTTTCTTATGTTTGTAAATATTTTTTTATTTTTTGTAACTTAGTTCTTTTTTATTTTTTGTACTTTAGCTAGTTTATTTAATTGTATTTATTTGTAGCAATTGTATTTAATTAATTTATTGATAGTGTAGTGTTAGGTTAATTGTAGGTAATTGTAGGTAGTTTATTTAATTAATTTATTGATAGTCTAGTGTTAGGTTTATTTGTAACTTAGGTTAGGATTTCTTTTACAGGTAAATTTGTAATTATTTTAACTATTTTAGCTATTAAATAGTTCTTAACTATTTAATAGCTATTGTACCTGGTTAAAATAAATACAAAGTTACCTGTAAAATAAATATAAATCCTAAAATAGCTCTAATATAATTATAATTTATATTGTAGCTATATTAGGATTTATTTTACAGGTAAGTATTTAGCTTTAAATAGGAATAATTTATATAATAAGAGTTAATTAATTTTGTTAGATTTAAATTATATTTAACTTAGGGGGGTGTTAGTATTAGGGTTAGACTTAGCTTTAGGGGTTAATACATTTATTAGAATAGCGGCGAGATTCGGTCGGCAGATTAGGGGTTAATAATTGAAGTTAGGTGTCGGCGATGTTAGGGAGGGCAGATTAGGGGTTAATACTATTTATTATAGGGTTAGTGAGGCGGATTAGGGGTTAATAACTTTATTATAGTAGCGCTCAGGTCCGGTCGGCAGATTAGGGGTTAATAAGTGTAGGCAGGTGGAGGCAACGTTGTGGGGGGCAGATTAGGGGTTAATAAATATAATATAGGGGTCGGCGGTGTTAGGGGCAGCAGATTAGGGGTACATAAGGATAACGTAGGTGGCGGCGCTTTGCGGTCGGCAGATTAGGGGTTAATAAGTGTAGGCAGGTGGAGGCGACGTTGAGGGGGGCAGATTAGGGGTTAATAAATATAATACAGGGGTCGGCGGTGTTAGGGGCAGCAGTTTAGGGGTACATAAGGATAACGTAGGTGGCGGTCGGCAGATTAGGGGTTAAAAAATTTTTTTAGAGTGTCGGCGATGTGGGGGGACCTCGGTTTAGGGGTGCATAGGTAGTTTATGGGTGTTAGTGTACTTTAGAGTACAGTAGTTAAGAGCTTTATGAACCGGCGTTAGCCCAGAAAGCTCTTAACTACTGACTTTTTTCCTGCGGCTGGAGTTTTGTCGTTAGATGTCTAACGCTCAATTCAGAAACGACTCAAATTACCGGAGTTAGAAAGATCCCATTGAAAAGATAGGATACGCAATTGACGTAAGGGGATCTGCGGTATGGAAAAGTTGTGGCTGAAAAGTGAGCGTTAGACCCTATTTTGAGTGACTCCAAATACCGGCGGTAGCCTAAAACCAGCGTTAGGAGCCTCTAACGCTGGTTTTCACGGCTAACGCCAAACTCTAAATCTAGGCCTAAATATATTAACCTCTAAACCGAACCCTATCCCTAACGTAACCCTAACCCTAACACCCTCTAACTTAAATATAATTAAAATCAATCTAAATAAAACTTTCAATTATTAACTAAATAATACCTATTGAAAACTAAATACAACTTTACCTGTGAAATAAAACCTAAGCTAGCTACAATATAACTAATAGTTATACTGGCGCTAGCTTAGGTTTTATTTTTATTTCACAGGCAAGTTTGTATTTATTTTAACTAGGTAGACTAGTTATTAAATAGTTATTAACTATTTAATAACTACCTAGCTAAAATAAATACAAAGTTACCTGTGACAAAAAACTAAGCTACCTTACACTAAAAGCTAACATTACAATAAAATAAATTAAATTAATCAAATACATTAATCAAATACAAATTATCAAAAATAAAAACTAATTACTCCTAATCTAATAGCCCTATCAAAATAAAAAAAACCTAGCCTACACTAAACTGCCAATGGCCCTTAAAAGGGCCTTTTGCGGGGCATTGCCTCAAAGAAATCAGCTCTTTTACCTGTAAAAAAAATACAAACAACCCCCCAACAATAAAATCCACCACCCACACAACCAAACCCCCCAAATCTAAATAAACCTAAGCTAACCATTGCCCTGAAAAGGGCATTTGGATGGGCATTGTCCTTAAAAATAAAACCCACCCAATAAACCCTTAAAAATCCTAACACTAATCCCTGATGATCCACTTACAGTTTTCGAAAACCGGACATTCATCCTCATCCAGGCAGCAGAAATCTTCATCCAAGCGGGCCGAAGTCCTCATCAAAGCCGGAAGAAGTCTTCATCCAGACGGCATCTTCTATCTTCTGATCCAATCAGCCAATAGGATTAAACTCGCATTATATTGGCTATTCCAATCAGCAAATAGAATGCGAGCTCAATCCTATTGGCTGATTGCATCAGACAATAGGATTTTTTCTACCTTAATTCTGATTGGCTGATAGAATTCTATCAGCCAATCGGAATCTAAGGGACGCCATCTTGGATGACGTCACTTAAAGGAACCTTCATTCGTCGGTTAGTCGTTGGAAGAAGAGGATGCTCCGTGTCGGATGTCTTGAAGATTGAGCAGCTCCGCGTTGGATGGATGAAGATAGAAGATGCCGTCTGGATGAAGACTTTTGCCCGTCTGGAGGACCACTTCTGCCCGGCTTGGATGAAGACTTCTGCCCGTCTGGAGGACCACTTCGCCCAGCTTGGATGAAGATGTCTCCTGGTAAGTCGATCTTCAGGGGGTAAGTGTTAAGTTTTTTAAGGGTGTATTGGGTGGGTTTTATTTTTTAGATTAGGGTTTGGGCCTCAAAAGAGCTAACTGCCCTTTTAAGGACAATGCCCATCCAAATGCCCTTTTCAGGGCAATGGGGAGCTTAGGTTTTTTTAGTTAGTATTTTATTTGGGGGGTTGGTTGTGTGGGTGGTGGGTTTTACTGTTGGGGGGTTGTTTGTATTTTTTTACAGGTAAAAGAGCTGATTACTTTGGGGCAATGCCCCGCAAAAGGCCCTTTTAAGGGCTATTGATAGTTTAGTTTAGGCTAGGACTAGGGTTTTTTTTTTATTTTGGGGAAGCTTTTTATTTTGATAGGACTATTAGATTAGGTGTAATTAGTTTAAATATCTTGTAATTTGTTTATTATTTTCTGTAATTTAGTGGGGGGGGTTGTACTTTAGCTAATTTAATTTAATTTAATTTAGGTAATTGTATTTAATTTAGTTAATTTATTTTATTATAGTGTAGTGTTACTTGTTATTGTAATTTAGGTTAGGTTTTATTTTACAGGTACTTTTGTATTTATTTTAGCTAAATAGTTATTAAATAGTTAATAACTATTTAATAACTATTGTACCTAGTTAAAATAAATACAAACTTGCCTGTAAAATAAAAATAAACCCTAAGCTATATACAATGTAACTATTAGTTATATTGTAGCTGGCTTAGGGTTTATTTTATAGGTAAGTATTTCATTTTAAATAAGAATAATTTAGGTAATAATATTAATTTTTATTTAGATTTATTGTAATTATATTTAAGTTAGGAGGTGTTAGGGTTAGGGTTAGACTAAGGTTTAGGGGTTAATACATTTAGTATAGTGGCGGCGATGTTGGGGGTGGCAGATTAGGGGGGGGAGTTATCAAGCCGTCTACTTTTCTGGCTTCGCCGGCCCAATACGCCCGCCTAAGCTCGCCTACCTTCGCCGCCGCGGACCTGAAAAAATATGCCTAAGTTATCAAATAAAGCTGTCAAAAAGCCGCGGGGCGATGAGCAGCGGACTGTGACAGTTATCACTCATCCGATCTCGCTGCCCTTCGGCTTTTTCCCAGCTTTATTGCTAGCCTGTCACTAAGCACTCACACTAAACTACACTGTTCTACCCCCTATACCGGCGCCCCCAGAGCCTCCCGCAACTCAATAAAGTTACTAACCCCTAAACCGCCGCTCCTAGACCCCGCCGCAAGTCTTATAAATGTATTAACCCCTAAACCGCCGCTCCTAGACCCCGCCGCAAGTCTTATAAATGTATTAACCCCTAAACCGCCGCTCCTAGACCCCGCCGCAAGTCTTATAAATGTATTAACCCCTAAACCGCCGCTCCCGGACACCGCTGCCACCTACAGTATACCTAGTAACCCCTATCCTGCCCCCCACTACACCGCCGCCACTGTAATAAAATTATTAACCCCTAAACCTAAGTCTAACCCTAACCCTAACGCCCCCTTAACTTAAATATTAATTAAATAAATCTAAATAAATTAACTCTTATTAACTAAATGAATCCTATTTAAAACTAAATACTTACCTTTAAAATAAACCCTAATATAGCTATAATATAAATAATAATTATATTCTAGCTATCTTAGGATTTATTTATATTTTATAAGTACCTTTCAATTTATTTTAACCAGGTACAATAGCTATTAAATAGTTATTAACTATTTAATAGCTTACCTAGCTAAAATAAAGAGAAATGTACCTGTGAAATAAATCCTAACCTAAGTTACAATTACACCTAACACTACACTATACTTTAATAAATTATTCCTATTTAAAACTAAATACTTACCTGTAAAATAAACCCTAAGATAGCTACAATATAATTAATAATTATATTATAGCTATCTTAGGATTTATATTTATTTTACAGGTATCTTTGTATTTCTTTTAGCTAGTTAGAATAGTTATTAAATAGCTAATAACTATTTAATAACTACCTAGCTAAAAGAAATACAAAATTACCTGTAAAATAAATCCTAACCTAAGTTACAATTAAACCTAATACTACACTATCATTAAATTAATTAAATAAACTACCTACAAATAACTACAATTAAATACAATTACATAAACTAACTAAACTACAAAAAATAAAAAAAGCTAAGTTACAAAAAATAAAAAAATAAGTTACAAACATGTTAAAAATATTACAACAATTTTAAGCTACTTACACCTAATCTAAGCCCCCTAATAAAATAACAAACCCCCCCAAAATAAAAAAATGCCCTACCCTATTCTAAATTAAATAAATTTCAAAGCTCTTTTACCTTACCAGCCCTTAAAAGGGCCATTTGTGGGGGCATGCCCCAAAGAAAACAGCTCTTTTGCCTGTAAAAGAAAAATACAACCCCCCCAACATTAAAACCCACCACCCACATACCCCTAATCTAACCCAAACCCCCCTTACAAAAACCTAACACTAATCCCCTGAAGATCATCCTACCTTGAGTCATCTTCACTCAGCCGAGCCACCGATGGAACTGAAGAGGACATCCGGAGCGGAAGAAGTTAATCCTCCAAGCGGCGCTGAAGAAATCTTCCATCCGATGAAGTCATCATCCAGGCGGCGCTGAAGAAAAGTCTTCGATCCGGCCGATGTCATCTTCAAAGAGGCGCTGAAGAGGTCTTCTATCCGGGCGAAGTCATCTTCCAAGCCGGGTCTTGAATCTTCCTTCCGCCGATGCGGAACCACCTTCTTCACCGACGGACTACGACGAATGACGGCTCCTTTAAGGGACGTCATCCAAGATGGCGTCCCCTCAATTCCGATTGGCTGATAGGATTCTATCAGCCAATCGGAATTAAGGTAGGAAAATCTGATTGGCTGATGGAATCAGCCAATCAGATTCAAGTTCAATCCGATTGGCTGATCCAATCAGCCAATCAGATTGAGCTCGCAATCTATTGGCTGATCGGAACAGCCAATAGAATGCGAGCTCAATCTGATTGGCTGATTCCATCAGCCAATCAGATTTTTCCTACCTTAATTCCGATTGGCTGATAGAATCCTATCAGCCAATCGGAATTGAGGGGACGCCATCTTGGATGACGTCCCTTAAAGGAGCCGTCATTCGTCGTAGTCCGTCGGTGAAGAAGGTGGTTCCGCATCGGCGGAAGGAAGATTCAAGACCCGGCTTGGAAGATGACTTCGCCCGGATAGAAGACCTCTTCAGCGCCTCTTTGAAGATGACATCGGCCGGATCGAAGACTTTTCTTCAGCGCCGCCTGGATGATGACTTCATCGGATGGAAGATTTCTTCAGCGCCGCTTGGAGGATTAACTTCTTCCGCTCCGGATGTCCTCTTCAGTTCCATCGGTGGCTCGGCTGAGTGAAGACGACTCAAGGTAGGATGATCTTCAGGGGATTAGTGTTAGGTTTTTGTAAGGGGGGTTTGGGTTAGATTAGGGGTATGTGGGTGGTGGGTTTTAATGTTGGGGGGGTTGTATTTTTCTTTTACAGGCAAAAGAGCTGTTTTCTTTGGGGCATGCCCCCACAAATGGCCCTTTTAAGGGCTGGTAAGGTAAAAGAGCTTTGAAATTTATTTAATTTAGAATAGGGTAGGGCATTTTTTTATTTTGGGGGGGTTTGTTATTTTATTTGGGGGCTTAGATTAGGTGTAAGTAGTTTAAAATTGTTCTAATATTTTTAACATGTTTGTAACTTATTTTTTTATTTTTTGTAACTTAGCTTTTTTTTATTTTTTGTAGTTTAGTTAGTTTATGTAATTGTATTTAATTGTAGTTATTTGTAGGTAGTTTATTTAATTAATTTAATGATAGTGTAGTATTAGGTTTAATTGTAACTTAGGTTAGGATTTATTTTACAGGTAATTTTGTATTTCTTTTAGCTAGGTAGTTATTAAATAGTTATTAACTATTTAATAACTATTCTAACTAGCTAAAATAAATACAAAGTTACCTGTAAAATAAATATAAATCCTAAGATAGCTATAATATAATTATTAATTATATTGTAGCTATCTTAGGGTTTATTTTACAGGTAAGTATTTAGTTTTAAATAGGAATAATTTATTAAAGTATAGTGTAGTGTTAGGTGTAATTGTAACTTAGGTTAGGATTTATTTCACAGGTACATTTCTCTTTATTTTAGCTAGGTAAGCTATTAAATAGTTAATAACTATTTAATAGTTATTGTACATGGTTAAAATAAATTGAAAGTTACCTGTAAAATAAATATAAATCCTAAGATAGCTAGAATATAATTATTATTTATATTGTAGCTATATTAGGGTTTATTTTAAAGGTAAGTATTTAGTTTTAAATAGGATTCATTTAGTTAATAAGAGTTAATTTATTTAGATTTATTTAATTAATATTTAAGTTAGGGGGGCGTTAGGGTTAGACTTAGGTTTAGGGGTTAATAATTTTATTACAGTGGCGGCGGCGTAGTGGGGGGCAGGATAGGGGTTAATAAATTTATTATAGGTGGCGACGGGGTAGGGGGGGCAGATTAGGGGTTAATAAATGTATTATAGGTGGCGACGGTGTAGGGGGGGCAGGATAGGGGTTAATACATTTAATATAGGTTGCGGTGGGCTCCGGGAGCGGCGGTTTAGGGGTTAATATGTATAGAGTAGCTTGCGGTGGGCTCCGGGTGGTTTAGGGGGTAATAACTTTATTTAGTTGCGGCGGTGTAGGGGGGACAGATTAGTGGTGTTTAGACTCGGGGTACATGTTAGGGTGTTAGGTGTAGACAGCTCCCATAGAAATCAATGGGATGTCTGTCAGCAGCGAACTTGTACTTTCGCTATGGTCAGACTCCCATTGATTCCTATGGGATCCGCCGCCTCCAGGGGTGGCGGATTGAAAACCAGGTACGCTGGGCCGTAAAAGTGCCGAGCGTACCTGCTAGTTTTTTGATAACTAGCAAAAGTAGTGAGAATGTGCCGCACTTGTGTGCGGAACATCTGGAGTGACGTAAGAATCGATCTGTGTCGGACTGAGTCTGGCGGATCGATGCTTACGTCACAAAATTCTACTTTTGCCGGTCTCGAGCCTTTGATAACTAAGGCGAATCAGCCTCGCCACAAATACGCTGCGGAATTCCAGCGTATTTGAGGTTGACGGCTTGATAACTAGGCCCCTAGGGGTTAATAAATGTAGGTAGGTGTCAGTGAGGTTAGGGACGGCAGATTAGGGGTTAATAATATTTAACTAGTGTTTGCGAGGCGGGAGTGTGGCAATTTAATATTTTTATTATAGTGGCGGTGATTTCCAGAGCGGCAGATTAGGGGTTAAAAATTGTATTTTACTGCGATGCGGGAGGGCCTCGGTTTAGGGGTTAATAGGCAGTTTATGGGTGTTAGTGTACTTTTTAGCACTTTAGTTATGAGTTTTATGTTACGGTGTTGTACCATAAAACTCATAACTACTGACTTTAAAATGCGTTAGGGATCTTGGAGGTAGAGGCTGTACCGCTCACTTTTTGGCCTCCCAGGACAGACTCGTAATATCAGCGCTATGGAAGTCCCATAGAAAAAAGACTTTACGAAGTTTACATAAGTCATTTTGCGGTAAGGCCAAAGAAGTGTGCCCATAAACCTGCAAGACTCGTAATACCAGCTGGCGTAAAAAAGCAGCGTTAGGACCTGTTAACGCTGCTTTTTCAGCCTAATGCACAGCCTAACGCACAACTCGTAATCTAGCCTTTATTATTAAAGGGACATGAAAAACCCAGGAAATTCTTTCATGATTTATATACAATGTAAAATGTACTTATGTTATCAAATTGACTTCCTTTTCTTGGCATCCTTTTTTGAAAAGCCGGTAGGAAGTGTAGGACTGTGCACATGACTGGAGCAATACGGGACAGCGGTTTTATAAATATTTTATACATGTACTGCTGCAGAATTGTGCACACTACCTATCTAGATATCTCTTCAACAAAGAATACCATGAGAACAAACTGCATTGGATAATATAAGTAAATTGAAAACGTTTTTGAAATTGTATTGTTTGTCTGAATTATGAACAATAAGGATTTCATGTCACTAATATTATGCAAAAATATAGCATGGGATAAACCTCACTAGCTGCTCCCTTATCACATTATTATATTATTGTAAGTCTTAAGAGGTTAAAAGAATCATTCAATATTTACAAAATAGATGTGTTTATGTACAGAGGTTTTTTACTTTGCATGGATTTTTTTTAATACATTAATAATAAT